>NC_084622.1:48269710-48346435 GCF_033978795.1 Nerophis ophidion
CTGTGTTGGATCCGCTCTGGACTGGACTCTCGCGACTGTGTTGGATCCATTGTGGATTGAACTTTCACAGTATCATGTTAGACCCGCTCGACATCCATTGCTTTCCTCCTCTCCAAGGTTCTCATAGTCATCATTGTCACCGACGTCCCACTGGGTCATTATTGTCACCGATGTCCCACTGGGTGTGAGTTTTCCTTGCCTTTATGTGGGCCTACCGAGGATGTCGTGGTGGTTTGTGCAGCCCTTTGAGACACTAGTGATTTAGGGCTATATAAGTAAACATTGATTGATTGATTGAAGCCTTGCTTGTTCAATATTCAATGCAAAACTTGTTTGGGTCCCTATTAAAAGGTTAATTTGTTCAACTTTGGCTTGCGGCTTTGTTCAGTTATTAAATTTTGGCCCACTCTGTATTTGAGTTTGACACCCCTGCACTACACTAAGGTAAGAGGCTTTTAATTTGTGACACAGACAAAATAAAATAAACACGGCTACTTTGTGTCGCATGATAAGCAAAAGCGAAAAGTAACAGCGTGAAGCTGGCATACTAAATAGTAGCAGAGGCAAAACGGTCGCCAGTGACAACAAGAAAGTCTTCAGCGTGGCAAAAAAACAACACATATTTCGCTTTTAGCGAACAAAAATCTCGTGAGAACTGGCAGGGTGAAACAGGTGTAAGAAGGGGAGTGATTGGTGGCAGCAGCAGGTGGGAAGACAAATCCCAGAACAGAAACCGGTGTGTTGAGCTCAGTTAAAAAAGAACAGAACACAAAACATCGGGAGAATTTTAACAACACAAAAACAAGACAATGGTCACTCGAACGAGTATGACGATCCTCCTGGTAGGGGGGTATCCCTTTTATGGAGGATGCCTGTGCGTGACTTTGTTTAACGTGGGGAGACTGGTGCACAGACAGTCACCACACGATCCTTGACCGAT
Source organism: Nerophis ophidion (assembly GCF_033978795.1). Lineage (NCBI taxonomy): Eukaryota > Metazoa > Chordata > Actinopteri > Syngnathiformes > Syngnathidae > Nerophis > Nerophis ophidion. Next base: position 48,270,651 of record NC_084622.1, read on the forward strand.
CCGGGTCAGAGTCCAGTGGCATGGAGTCCAAGACGACTGGGGACCCTTTTCTGCTGCATCCTTCTACCGCCATCGCAGCCGTTGTGACGCTCCATAGGGTTAGCAATCATCCTCCCTCCGCCTGTTCCCCCGTTGAGGTTTTGGGCTGTTATTTCACCATAACTGGGCCCACATGGATGTGGGGGTGCCTTCTTCCACCATCGAAACCGTTGTGGTAGTTCTTACAGCTACCGTCTTCCGCCTGCTCTGCCGTTGAGGTCTTCACCGTATCCCTGGCTAGGGGGCAGTCATCTACTAGGCCTTTGCCAAGGTCCACCCGGGGTAACAGTAGTAAAGGGGTAAACCTCCTACTGCCCCAAGACCCCATAGAGGAGCTTCCACTGCTATGACCTGATAATAATAATAATAATAATGGATTAGATTTATATCGCGCTTTCCTATTGTTAGATACTCAGGCTCCAGTACTCTGGAATGCCCTCCCGGTAACAGTTCGAGATGCTACCTCAGTAGAAGCATTTAAGTCTCACCTTAAAACTCATCTGTATACTCTAGCCTTTAAATAGACCTCCTTTTTAGACCAGTTGATCTGCCGCTTCTTTTCTTTCTCCTATGTCCCCCCCTCCCTTGTGGAGGGGGTCCGGTCCGATGACCATGGATGAAGTACTGGCTGTCCAGAGTCGAGACCCAGGATGGACCGCTCGTCGGGACCCAGGATGGACCGCTCGCCTGTATCGGTTGGGGACATCTCTACGCTGCTGATCCGCTTGAGATGATTTCCTGTGGACGGGACTGTCTTGGATCCGCTTGAACTGAACTCTCACGGCTGTGTTGGAGCCACTATGGATTGAACTTTCACAGTATCATGTTAGACCCGCTCGACATCCATTGCTTTCGGTCCCCTAGAGGGGGGGGGGGTTGCCCACATCTGAGGTCCTCTCCAAGGTTTCTCATAGTCAGCATTGTCACTGGCGTCCCACTGGATGTGAATTCTCCCAGCCCACTGGGTGTGAGTTTTCCTTGCCCTTTTGTGGGTTCTTCCGAGGATGTTGTAGTCGTAATGATTTGTGCAGTCCTTTGAGACATTTGTGATTTGGGGCTATATAAATAAACATTGATTGATTGATTGATTGAGGTTATGACATCATGTGTTTTCAAATTTTCCGGACAAATACACAAAAACAGGTAACAATCAGTAACAAAGAGTTGGTTTTGCATAATAGGTTTCCTTTAAAGCAACTAAACACAGGAGACTTAACTTCTGATACGTACACTGAGGCATGAACAGAACTTTAGCCTATGCCAGCTATTGATTTTGCCATGATTCTGATTAGAAGGCTCTTTGTTGTAATCAATGCCACAGATCGGTGGACTGCAGAGTGAGACTGATGATCCCAGAAAAGATCCAATATTTAGCTTGTAAATAATAGCATTTTTAATAGTATTTAAAATGAGAAGAGACCCTTCGCATGGGAAACAGTTCAGCATGAACGGATCAGACACTGGCTATTAAAAATGGCAATCAATAATACTGTTGGATCATTGGGATGACTTTTACGGGGCGCTAGACACAATAACTGAACCATTAATATTATGAGGCAGGACGCTCATCTCCTGCAGTTCTTCTTTAAGGACTAGCTTATTAGTGTGTTTTAATGACCAATTAACATGTAATACTGACAGCTGACATCCGGGGCTGCTTTTTTGGATGCTCGTCGTCGCCATGTCTCTTCTTCGTTCTTCTGCTTTGTCTCTGTTATATTTTTGGACATTACTACTTGCCGTAGTTTTGAAGCAACGCATGATGGGAATCCGGATGTTGCGTGTCAGTGTATTAACGTGCGAACTGGAATAAACACACGCTGAGAATTGGCTCCATGCCTGCCTACTTTATGGGTTATAGATAAACCTATGGATAACGGAGACATGTATAATAGTCTCCTTTTTAGGTGAGAGAGGACGTTAAAGGCAGTTCCTTTAAGGCACGCCCCCAATATTGTTGTCCTGGTGGAAACCTGGAGAAATTTGGGAGAATGGTTGGCCCAGGAGATTTTTGAGAGGGGCACTGAAATTCGGGAGTCTCCTAGTAAAATCGAGAGGGTTGGCAAGTATGCCTCAGATTGTTTTTTTACTTATTTTTTTCATATTTTCTTATTATGTCCTCAAGCAAAGAAGAATCCATAAATTAGCTGCTCCGTTTTATAAGCCACAGGGTTCAAAGTGTAGGGAAAAGTTAGCGATTTATACTACGGTAGTTATTCATTTATTTAATCACTGTTGTGTGACGGATTAAATACAAACACATTTGTTACAAACTGCTATGAAATGAAAAGGGGGAAAATGAAATAAACCCTGCTTCTTCCTACTTCTCTTTGGACACGAGAAACTACAAATATGTGCATGTCACATTGTAATTGTATGCATGTTCGAAATAAACCAACACCATAAGCATAACCAAAGATTGAACTCGAATAAAAGATTACTTCAAAAGGGATGCACGCTCAGGGAGACACAATCACATTTCCATATTCCTTGTTACACACATGCAGGAGCTGCATGAATTCCGAGACTGTGCGTGACTTGTCAGAACGCCGGCTCAAATTTCAGAGCAAGCTGCAACCAACGCGCCGCGTCGTCTATCTACAGTGCAAAGTGGCGTCTAAGACACTAATCCTCACCAACTTGTTGGAAAATATACTGCGTATCTTCCAAGTGCCATTATCACACTGCAAAAACTGAAATCTAAGTAAGATGAAATATCTCAAATAAGGGTGATATCTGCTTATTTTCAGTCTGATAAGATAATTCTTCTCACTAAGCAGATTTTATGTTAGAGTCTTTTACTTGTTTTAAGGGTTTTGCTCCTAAATGATCTCAGTAAGATACTACAGCTTGTTTCCGACATTTTATGACCTATTTTGAGTAAAATATGCTTGAAACTGTTTTTGTCCAAGTGTCCAAAACACACCCAGCAATGGTGCACAGGAAGGCGGGGAAGAAGAGGGGGAAAAGGCGGCCAAAATGTTCATAAGTCCCAATTGTGTCCAAAATACCTCCCCGGGTTCCAGTCCCACGAGTCCCGCCGCCGGACACACAAATCCCGGGATACAAAAAATTTCCAAAACGCACCAAGCAAAGTCCCACGGGAAGTAGGGGGGGAAAAATTAGAAAAAGTCGGCAAAAGTCCCCCAAAATTTTCTAAATGCCTACCAAGGTTCGAGTCCCAACCGGGTTCGAGTTTGAGTTTGAGTGCACTCTCGAACCCGGGTGGGACTTTTGAACATTTTTCACTTTTCTCCCCACCTCTCCGTGGGACTTTGCTGGGTGTGTTTTGGACATTTTGGGCATCCCGGCCGGCGGCAGAATTTGTGGGACTCGAACCTGTGTAGGTATTTTGAACATTTTTGTGACTTTTGCTGACTTTTACTACTTTCATCCCCCCTCCCCATGGGACTCGGCTGGGTGTGTTATGGACATTTTGGGCATCCCGGGACTTGCGTGGCCGTACATAAGATTTTATACTTGTTTTAAGTGTTTAGGTCCTAAATGATCTCAGTAAGATATTACAGCTTGTAGCTGAGATTTGATGACCTATATTGAGTAAAACATGCTTGAAACTAGAATATCAAATGTTGCAAAGCTGTGTCATCAACACTCACAAGTATAAAAATACTTTTTAAAGTAAGAATTTCTTATTTTAAGAACGTAAAACAAAATCATGACTTTGACACAATTGTTTCTCATATTAAAACAGATGATAGTCAAATAGACCGCCGTTTTATTTTCAATGAAACAATAGAAAATACGTACTCGTATAATAGTACACTTGTTATTAGTGAGAATATACTTATTTTAAGGTATTTTTGGGTTCATTGAAGTGAGCTAATTTTACTTGTTTTGAAAAGTCTTGACAAGCCAAATTTTCTTGTTCTATTGGCAGATAATTTTGCTTAGTTTAAGTAAAATACCCCTCATTTTTGTATTTTTTTTATTGTTTTTGAACACTGACTTTTTGCAGTGCACTGGAGGACTAAAGAAAAATGAATGGCTTGGCATGCTACACACACACATGCACACACACGCACACACACACTGAGCAGTTTGATACAATAAACCTAACCGCTAAAGCAGGGGTCAGCAACTCCAAATGTTGAAAGAGCCATATTGGACCAAAAATACAAAAAACAAATCTGTGTGGCGCCGCAAAAAATGTTATAATGAAGGCAACACATGATGTAAGTGTCTATATTAGCTATATTAGCCTATTATCAAAACGATTGTCTCGCATGCTGACACAAATCTTCGCTGACAGAAATGTTGAAATGTGACATTTATTCTACACATTTTTACAACATTGGAAAACTGTATTTTGCTCATGTTGAAGGAAACGAAACCTGCAAACAAAATGACCTCAAATATACCTAAAATACGAGGCATCCATCCATCCATTTCCTACCGCTTGTCCCTCTTGGGGTTGCAAGGCGGTCGCTTGAGCCTATCTCAACTGCATTAGGGCGGAAGGCGGAGTACACCGTGGACAAGTCGCCACCTCATCACAGAATACGAGGCATAATTGTCAGGCTTGCCGCTGACAGTTTGTTTGTGTTTTAGTTTTTCCTCTGTGTCCTTAGTATTTCCTGTCCTTAGTTCCTGTCAGCACTCTTATTTTGGTTCAGCTTCCTGTTTGTCTCCCTGTGTGCTGTTTTCCCCCAGCTGCGGCTGATTGGCACCTGGCCACACCTGGTGTCAATCAGCCCTATCCTATTTTCCTGCTTTGTTCCTCTAGTCCAGGGGTCGGGATCCTTTTTGGCTGAGAGAGCCAAGAATCCAAATATTTTAAAATATATTTCCGCAAGAGCCATATAATATTTTTTTCGACACTGAACACAACTAAACGCGTGCATTTTTAAGTGAGACCATATTCTACAGTATAATAAGTCTCTTATTCTTTGTTATAACATTGTTATTCTGAAGTTAACTGTGGAGGGGGCGTGGTATGTGGGCCTGCAGCGAAGCAGGGTGTTGTAAGGACCGGCCTCGAAATCAGCGACAGGGGCGTAGACGGCCCACCTGGGCCTTGTTATCTAATCACCTGTGTCCCTGTTATAAGCAGCAGCCAGGAGGAGAGACAGGGTTGGGGCTGGAGCCAGAGTGTGAGCGAGAACGAAAGAGAAAAAGACAATTTCTGGAAAGCAACAGAGAGACTTATTGAAAAATAAAAAATATTGCAACCCTGAAACAGGCTCTCATGTCGGGGCTTGGTGGTCTGAAGAACCCCCGGGAGGGCAAGCCCTAAACTAACCAATAATAAATAAATCACTTCTTACCCTTAATGCAACTTCTTGAACAAGTGCGGTAGAAAAGGATGGATGGATTCAAATGAATGAGCATGTTTTATATTTTGAACGTTATTTTTAAAACTTTGATTACAAGTGGAACCATTCATTACTTATCGTGTTAAGCAATGTCAGCTCAGATTTATCCGAGAGCCAGATGCAGTCATCAGAAGAGCCACATCTGGCTCGCGAGCCATAGGTTCCCTACCCCTGCTCTAGTCATTGCTGGATTATTGTATTGCATGTCGTTCTTGTCGTTGCTACTTGTCATTTCTACCTGTAGTGTCGTGTCGTATCTTGTCTTGTCTATGCAGCGTTGCAGTAAGCTATGTTTGATTGCGGTTTTTAGCTTACTGCCTTTTGTTCCCTGCTTCCAAGTTTGTTTTTATATTACATTTACGACTTTTGTTTCCTGCTCGATTGTTGCTAGCTTCCATACTAAGTTCCTTTTTTTTGTCTAGCTCCCATGCTAGCTCCCTTAGTTTGTTATCCGCCTCGTGCGCGCTTTCTGTTAGTACCCTTTAGTTTATTCTTGTTCTATTATTTAAATTAAATCAAGTTTTCCTGCAAAATGCCTCCCTCCTTCTCTGCATCTCGGAGTTTGTCAACAACAAACTCTGACAGTAATGATGCAATATGTACATAAAGCTAGCATAAATAGCATGTTAGCATCAATTAGCTTGCAGTCATGCAGTGACAAAATATGCCTGATTAGCACTCCACATAAGTCAATAACATGAACAAAGCTCACCTTTGTGCATTCACACACAGCATAAAACGTTTGATGGACAAAGAAGGAGTGGGATAAAACATGTCTTACTGTGGCAGCATCAAGAAAATTTGTACATGTAAACAAACTATGGTGCGTTCAAGAACTTCCGAAATGAGTAGGACAAAATGGCACACGCCAAATACTCTCATCAGTGAAGCATGTTTAATGTAAACAGTGGGATTTCTAACAATTAAGAAGGTTTGTGTTATGTTTGTTCTCCTACAGAAACAATATTAAAACTTTTCCGTTTTCATACATTTTGAAAAAGCTCCAGGGAGCCACTAGGGCGCCGTTAAAGAGCCGCTTGTGGCTCGGGTGACGCGCGTTGCCGACCCCCGCACTAAAGCTTCAATTTAAAGTAGGGGTGATGGATCCAGAGGTCGATACTATCAACACCTAGTATAGTATCGTTACAATAACAATACTTAAAGGGGAACTGCAGTTTTTTGGAAAATGTTACCCTATCATTCACAATTCTTATGTGAAAGAAGAACACATATGTTTTTCTTTTTCTTTGCATACTAATTTGTGAATAAATGCTAGCAAGAGCCACCCAACATGCAGGAATTGGAGATTTGATCAATTCCGCCTGCAAAACAGATCCAAAAACCTCAAAAATTCAGCGGCACGTGTCCTGACGAAGACCAGAAGGTGGGCTCACATTACACCAGTTTTAACATTTCTGCATTGGCTCCCTGTGTGTTTCAGGATACATTTTAAGGTTCTACTTAGGGTTTATAAATGTTTTTATGGTATTAGGATTTCCTATGTTTTAGATTTGCTATTACCCAATGAGCCTTCCCGGCCCTGAGATCCACCGGCACTTATCTACTAATTATTCCAAAAGTCAGGACTCAAAGTCAAGGGATGGCCTCTTTCCACCATTATGGCCCCCGTCTATAGAACAACTTGCCAGAGGACCTCAGGGCTGCGGAGGACGTTCACGTTTTTAAGAGCAGGCTTAAGACCCACCTTTTTGATTTGGCTTTTACCTGATATTAATGATTTTATTGAAGTCATTTGTATTTTACTTTTTATCTTATTAGTTATGCAAGATTGTATTTAGTTCTATTTATTATTATGTATTTACTGTATATTCATATCAATCAATCAATCAATGTTTACTTATATAGCCCTAAATCACTAGTGTCTCAAAGGGCTGCACAAACCACCACGACATCCTCGGTAGGCCCACATAAGGGCAAGGAAAACTCACACCCAGTGGGACATCGGTGACAATAAGGACCCAGTGGGACGTCGGTGACAATGATGACTATGAGAACCTTGGAGAGGAGGAAAGCAATGGATGTCGAGCGGGTCTAACATGATACTGTGAAAGTTCAATCCACAATGGATCCAACACAGTCGCGAGAGTCCAGTCCAAAGCGGATCCAACACAGCAGCGAGAGTCCCGTTCACAGCGGAGCCAGCAGGAAACCATCCCAAGCGGAGGCGGATCAGCAGCGCAGAGATGTCCCCAGCCGATACACAGGCAAGCAGTACATGGCCACCGGATCGGACCGGACCCCCTCCACAAGGGAGAGTGGGACATAGAAGAAAAAGAAAAGAAGCGGCAGATCAACTGGTCTAAAAAGGGAGTCTATTTAAAGGCTAGAGTATACAAATGAGTTTTAAGGTGAGACTTAAATGCTTCTACTGAGGTGGCATCTCGAACTGTTACCGGGAGGGCATTCCAGAGTACTGGAGCCCGAACGGAAAACGCTCTATAGCCCGCAGACTTTTTTTGGGCTTTGGGAATCACTAATAAGCCGGAGTCCTTTGAACGCAGATTTCTTGCCGGGACATATGGTACAATACAATCGGCAAGATAGGATGGAGCTAGACCGTGTAGTATTTTATACGTAAGTAGTAAAACCTTAAAGTCACATCTTAAGTGCACAGGAAGCCAGTGCAGGTGAGCCAGTACAGGTGTAATGTGATCAAAAACATATTAATTTTCATATGTCTGACTTGTATTTTATTCATTATCTTTACTCACCTGCTTCAAGACCACCACCATCGTGCCCCTGCCAAAGAAAAACACTGTGACCTGCCTGAATGACTATCGCCCTGTTGCACTCACCCCGATAGTGACGAAGTGCTTCGAGAGGATAGTCATGTCACACATCAAGAAGACCATCCCAGACACACTGGACCCTCTACAGCAGGGGTGCCCACACTTTTTCTGCAGGCGAGCTACTTTTCAATCGACCAACTCGAGGGGATCTACCTCATTTATATATATCATTTATATGTATTTATTTATGAAAGAGACATTTTTGTAAACAAGTTAATTGTGTTTAATGATAATACAAGCATGTGTAACACATATAGATGTCTTTCTTTCACAAAGACAAGAATATAAGTTGGTGTATCACCTGATTCTGATGACTTGCATTGATTGGAATCAGACAGTAATGATGATAACGCACACATTTTCAAATGGAGGAGAAAAAAAGTTGTCTTTTCTGTACAATACCACATGAAAGTGGTTGGTTTTTGGCATCTAATTCATCCAGCTTCCATACACTTTACAAGAAAAACATTGGCGGCAAATTCCGTAGCTTGCTTGATTGACATTCACGGCACCCGAGGGTCTTGTGAGATGACGCTGGCTGCTGCCAGTTCATTATTATGAAAAAATGACAGAGAGGAAGGCGAGAAACACTTTTTATTTCAACAGACTTTCGCGCCGTCCCTTCCGTCAAAACTCTAAAGGCCGACTGCACATTTCCTATCTTCACAATAAAAGCCCTGCTTCATGCTGCCTGCGCTAACAAAATAAGAGTCTCGGAAAGCTTTCTGAGGGATCGCTTGTGCACGCCAGTTTTCCGAGACTCTGTATTTAGTTAGCGCAGGCAGCATGAAGCAGGGCTTTTATTGTGAAGATAGGAAATGTGCAGTCGGCCTTTAGAGTTTTGACGGAAGGTACGGCGCGAGAGTCTGTTGAAATAAAAAGTGTTTCTCGCCTTCCTCTCGGTCATATTTTAATAATAATGATCTTGCAGCAGCCAGCGTCATCTCACAAGACCCTCCGGTACCGTGAATGTCATTTAAGTGACGTCTTGGTGAAGATTGATGATCACTCATTTTTAGATCTATTTTTTTTAAAAGCCTGGCTGGAGATCGACTGACACACCCCCCCCGCGGTCGACTGGTAGCTCGCCATCGACGTAATGGGCACCCCTGCTCTACAGTTTGCCTACCGGCAGAACCAGTCCACTGAGGATGCAGTCAACACGGTGTTCCACACCACCCTCACCCACTTAGAGGGCAAGGACACCCACGCCAGGCTATTATTCATCGACTACAGCTCTGCTTTTAACACGGTCATCCCACAAAAACTCACTGCTGAACTCCTCACCGTTGGTCTGAGACCAACTCTCTGTGACTGGGTCCTGAACTTTCACACAAACCGGCCCCAGTCAGTCAGAATCGGCAACCAGACATCAGGCACAAAGGTTCTAAGCATAGGGACCCCCCAAAGGCTGCGTGCTGAGCCCCTTACTGTACACCCTCTTCACACACGACTTAGTGGCCTCCCAGAACAACACCAGTATCATCAAGTTTGCGGATGATACTACGGTCGTCGGACTGATCACCGGGGGAGCTGAGGCGGCGTACAGAAGGGAGGTAGCGGAACTGGTGGCCTGGTGTCAGGATAATAATCTCTCCTTGAACACAGACAAGACCAAGGAGATGATTATTGACCCACAGCAAGGAGTACACAGTACACAACTTTGTACATAGGCGGGACAAAGGTGGACAGGGTGAAAACCTTTTAATTCCTCGGGACCCACATCAGCGAGGACCTCACCTGGGATCACAACACCCAACAAACAATAAAGAAAGCCCGGCAGCGACTGTACTTCCTAAGAAGGCTGAGAGAATTTGGTATACCACCTAAAATTCTCAACAACTTCGATAGAAGTACGGTAGAGAGTGTCCTTACCAGGTCAATCACGGTCTGGTATGGAAACTGCAATGCTAAGGACAGGAAGGCACTCCAGCAAGTGATTAAAACTGCTCAGTACATACCAGGAGCAGCCTTCCCCTCACTAGAGGACATGTACTCTACCAGGGCCACCAGGAGAGCACACAACATCATAAAGGACAGTATACACCCCCAGCACAGTCTCTTCAGCCTCCTACCATCAGGAATACGATACAGGAGCCTGAAATCCAGGACTACGAGACTGACGAACAGTTTCTACCCACGGACCATCAGGCTTGTGAATGCTAACTTGTGAATGCTAGCTCCCCCCGTCTTTACTTGTGTCTTTTTGAACAAAACACAGCTACCTTGACCACCCCGAACTGTGAACCATCACTGTAGACACTTTTCAACTTTGATCACTAAAGACACTTTAACTGACCCAAGGTCACCTCCATATTTATACTGCTGACTGTCAATCAGAATGTGTAATAATGTTATGTTACTTACTGTGCCTTGTATATACTTTTTTATTTTTACTGTTTGTTTTTAGCTAAGTACTGTGTGATTAGTTGAAGGGTGGACAAGCAAAGTAAGATTTTCATTGTACGGAAAACTGTTTAACTGTGCATATGACACTAAACAATCTTGAATCTTGAATCTCATGGTTCTTACTATTTTACAAGTTTAATTATTTTTTATATTTGGTTGAAAGCTACTTGCATGCACACACATAGTAGCGTACACACCCTATATATTCCTCAAAAGCTCAACAAAACCCGTTGAGCTAGACTTCCTCCTGTAGTGCCGTCTCCTTCCTCCCTGTTGTACTTAACAATTCTCCAACGTTCCTCAGATGCCTCAGGGGTTATCGGTCGTGCTTGTGGGAACGCTTTGGTGTCAGCGTTCTGGTGGCCATGGTCTGATGACTTCCTGCTGAAGATGGCTCCTGTGATAGTGTTTACTTACATGTCTCCTCTGTACTCAGCCGTGCAATCATTTGTCCATATAGTTGCATGTGTGTGTGTGTGTGTGTAAGTGTGTATTTCTGTTTGGTATGTACACTATATTGTCAAAATACGAAGGTCCTGCAGTCCTGGGTTCGAATCCAGGCTCGGGATCTTTCTGTGTGGAGTTTGCATGTTCTCCCCGTGAATGCGTGGGTTCCCTCTGGGTACTCCGGCTTCCTCCCACTTCCAAAGACATGCACCTGGGGATAGGTTGATTGGCAACACTGAATTGGCCCTAGTGTGTGAATGTGAGTGTGAATGTTGTCTGTCTATCTGTGTTGGCCCTGCGATGAGGTGGCGACTTGTCCAGGGTGTACCCCGCCTTCCGCCCAACTGTAGCTGAGATAGGCGCCAGCGCCCCCCGCGACCCCGAAAGGGAATAAGCGGTAGAAAATGGATGGATGGATGGATGGATTTGACCACCAAGCCAAATGATCTTAATCAGGTGTCCTAATCACTTGTCCCGGCCACAGGTGTATAAAATCAAGCACTTATGCATGGAGACTGTTTCTACAAGCATTTGTGAAAGAATGGGCCGCTCTCAAGAGCTCAGTGATTTCCAGTGTAAAACGGTCATCGGATGCCACCTGTGCAACAAAACCAGTCCTGAAACTGTCGGCTTTATAATAAGAAAATGGAACCGTTTGGGAACAACAGCAACTCAGCCAACAAGTGGTGGGCTATGACAGAGGGCTCAGCGGAGGAATTATGGTGTAGGGTTGTTTTTCAGGAGTTGGGTTCGGCCCCTTAGTTCATGTGAAAGGAACTTTGAATGCTCCGGGATACCAAAACATTTTGGACAATTCCATGCTCCCAACCTTGTGGGAACAGTTTGGAGCGGGCGCCTTCCTCTTCTAACCTGACTGTGCACCAGTGCACAAAGCAAGGTCCATAAAGACATGGATGACAGAGGATAGGATAGGATAGGTCTTTATTGTCATTGCACTAGTACAACGGAACTTTGTTTTCAGCACAAACCTGTTCAAGATTGGACAAACAAACAGTGTACAGGCTTACAGAACAAGAACGCTGATGGGTCGCCATAAGGCGCCCCGTAAAAGATGGTAAAAAGGTAAACGCTAGGGAAGGATGACTAAAAAAATACAATCTAGACTGGGCTCCTAAGGGGGCCCAGTCTGGAGTGGGAAAAAACCTCCATAGCAAAGCACATATACATATTACAACATACATCTCGAGATATCTAGCAACAGAGGGAAGGTAGTTCAAGGTCATGGTGGTAGGTCGCAGCTCTCAGGCGCTGACCATCCATTTCTTACCCCTACGGGATTTGCGTCGAGGGCGTTGGGTTGGGAGGGGATGTATGTGTGGCGTATATTTTTTTGTGGATGTGTGTGTGTGTGTGTGTGTGTGTGTGTGTGTGTGTGTGTGTGTGTATGTGTGTGTGTGTGTGTGTGTGTGTGTGTGTGTGTGTGTGTGTGTAAGCCCGTAGTGTGTCTCTGTTCTGCGGCCTTGATGTATAATGCAGTCGCTTGTCCAAAGTCAACAACAACAGGTGTGTGTCCATGAGAGACAAGAAGGGAGTTTGTTGTGTCTTCGCTGCAGTGACCTTGGGGAGAGTCCCGAAGCCAGGGAAACAATCCAAGTTAGAATGATTTGTATGTGAGTGAAAATGAAATTTGATTTTCACTCTAAATTGTCTATGTCTGGTCCTCAAAAACTGCGGGGTAGACAGTCCGATGTAATCCACAGTTCTTGCCGCATCTTCCAATCATTTGTGGCAGCTTTTGGGGACTTTGAAGACTGCCAGCAACTTCCAATTTGTCGATAAACCAGAGCAACACTTACTCCAATCAGCAGATGTCCTGTTGTCATAATTCCGAATAGGTGGATATCTTCACGTCCTCGACAGAAAAGGGTCGCCAGGCATGCGGCCCTCCTTCTTCTCCCAAGAGTCCGTGGTGTGTCCAGCAACAACCGCTTCGTCACGACAGCAGGTTCCCCCAAACCCAAGATCTTGTCAATTTTGTTGAGGCCAGTTAAATAGTTCCCATGTTTAGATTTGGAGAGCAGTGCAAAAAGAGGCAACAAGAAAGTTAAGACAAGACAAAACAAAGAAGCAAGAGAGAATGTGTCTGGTGTGGAGGAACTTGACTGGCCTGCACAGAGTCCTGACCTGAACACCTTTGGGATGAATTAGAATGGAGACTGAGAACCTTCTCGACCAACTTCAGTGTGCGACCTCACCGATATGCTTTTGGAAGAATTGTCAAAAATTCCTATAAACACACTCCGCAAACGTGTTGACTGGTGCTGTAAAAGTTCCAAAAGGTGGACCGACATCATATTGAACCTCATGGGTTAGGAATGAGATGGCACTTCAAGTTCATATGTGATTTAAGGCAGGTGGCCAGATACTTTTGGCAATATAGTGTGTGTGATCATGGGGGATCTGGGTCACTTTGCGTCGCATTTCTTTTATGTACAAAAAGCGCTTTATAAATGAAGCTTTGATTGAACATTCTTCTTTTGTTTCTGATTACAATAAAGAGATGAATGGATGTGTCAACTGTCAAATGTAACAACAGGAATGTGGCGATGCATCACAAGGGAAAGGAACAGGTGCCAGAGTAGATTCTAATGACTTTCTTCTATTAATTATGTACAAATCCATGCACTGCCTGAGGCGCGCCCCACACTGTTCACTCTGCACACTCTACAAAAACCCATCTGTGACTCCACAGCAGGCTCCAAAAGTGCTTTGAGCGGATGCCTTGAGGTGGCCCGAAAGGTTGATTTTCCTTTTCCAACGGTGCAGATTGTTAGAAAACTAACGACAGTAAACACATTGTGTAATCCTATAACAACAAAGGAGAAGTCGTCTCTCCCACACTCGTCCCCTGCAAACATGAGTGTAGGCACACAGGTGCTGCACACTTTTCAAGCCCTAACGGTTTTCCAAGCCCTTGTGGTTCCTGCCTTTGTTTTTCACACTCTTTCGAGTGTGCTCTCAGCCGCTCAGTGCACAAAAACATTATGATAATGAATGGGTAGACATCTGCTTCCAGTTCGGTTTTTTTGCTGCAGGTTTAAACACGGGTTACACGTGTTCAACCCTCGGCTGGTTAAAAAGACGAGTGGAGGAACATCCCATTTCAGCTCTAAAGCATCATATTTTCAGAAGGCTCTATGTCAGTGGTCCCCAAGAATTTTTTATAAAAAATAAAAAATAAAAATAAAATATATATATATATTTTATTTTTTTTAATTAAATCAACATAAAAAAGACAATATAAACTTACAAATAGTGCACCAACCAAAAAAAACTCCCTTTTTCATGACAAAAATGTCCCTTTTTCATGACAAAGAAGAAAAAAAAAAAAAAGAAAATAAGCAAATATCACCCTTATTTGAGATATTTAATCTTACTTAGATTTAAGTTTTTGCAGTGTGGAATTTTAAGTATTCGATATTCTGTGGATTAGTTAGTTTAAAGGCCTACTGAAAGCCACTACTACCCACCACGCAGTCTGATAGTTTATATATCAATGATGAAATATTAAAATTGCAACACATGCCAATACGGCAAATTGCAATTTTAAATTTTGCGCAAAGTATCCTGTTGAAAACGTCGTGGTATGATGACGCAGATTGTAGCGGACATTTTGATCCAGCACCGATCACAGCTATAAGTGGTCTGCTTTAATCGCATAATTACACAGTATTCTGGACGTCTGTGTTGCTGAATCTTTTGCAATTTGTTCAATTAATAATGGAGACGTCAAAGAAGAAAGATGTAGGTGGGAAGCGGTGAACTGCGGCCGCTTTTAGCAACACAAACACAGCCGGTGTTTCCTTGTTTCCATTCGGCTCTTACCGTGGACATGAGCGGAGAGTTTGCGTCATTCCTCCTGCAGCTGTGGACTCTCTTGCCTCCTCCCAGCGGCTGCCACCAACCGTCGGATGCTTTCTACGTGGAGGGAAGAAAAAAAGAATATCTTGCCTTGTCGAGAAATGTGGCTTCCCTCGGAGACACTGGCGGTCACCACACCCGTGGCCACACCTCTCCGACTTTCAGGTACGACTAGATAATCTCACTAAAACACTAGTATCACAATAGAAAGATAAGGGATTTTCCAGAATTATCCGAGTAAATGTGTCTAATAACATCTGAATCGCTACCACTGCCCTCGTCTTTTTTTTCCCCCCTTGTCCTTCACTCTCACTTTCCTCATCCACGAATCTTTCATCCTCGCTTAAACTAATGGGGAAATCGTCGCTTTCTCGGTCCAAATCGCTCTCGCTGCTGGTGGCCATGATTGTAAACAATGTGAGGATGTGAGGAGCCCTACAACCAGAGACGTCACGCGCACATCGTCTGCTACTTCCGGTACAGGCAAGGCTTTTTTATTAGCGACCAAAAGTTGTGAACGTTATCGTCGATGTTCTCTACTAAATCCTTTCAGCAAAAATATGGCAATATTGTGAAATGATCAAGTATGACACATAGAATGGACCTGCTATCCCCGTTTAAATAAGAACATCTCATTTCAGTAGGCCTTTAATTTAAAACATTTCATAAAATGAATCATGTCATTGAATTATTGTAGAATAACACATCAATTTCCCTAATATTATTGTATGAGTAATAGGGATGGGTACCTAATTCTGTACTTTTATAGGCACCAACCCCTTTGTGGTGTCCCGTTGCACACCTGTTGTAGTCAGATTTCGCATTGAGGTGAAGATTTTAGTCCTGACTCCTCGTGTGTTGCATGGTAAGGCCCTTCAATATATCGCTGATTTGCTGTGCCCCGACACTTTAGTGCGCAGCCTTCGGTCTTCAGGCCTGGGTCTCCTAAAGATCCCTAAAACTCATTTTAAAACAGGCTGTAGCCCCCAGACTCTGGAATGACTTGCACCAGTCACTCTGTGAGCTTGACTGTGTCAACTCTTTTTAAAAAACTTTTGAAGACTTTGCTTTTCTTTGGATTAATAGTTTTAACTTGTGTTATCCTTTTTATCATGTTGCCCCTCTTGTTTTGACTTA
The DNA here is from genome assembly GCF_033978795.1 of Nerophis ophidion. NCBI lineage: Eukaryota > Metazoa > Chordata > Actinopteri > Syngnathiformes > Syngnathidae > Nerophis > Nerophis ophidion. The sequence continues at coordinate 48,286,708 of NC_084622.1, forward strand.
ATTGTGTTTTAATTCACTCTAGCCTTTAAATAGACCTCCTTTTTAGACCAGTTGATCTGCCGCTTCTTTTCTTTCTCCTATGTCCCCCCCTCCCTTGTGGAGGGGGTCCGGTCCGATGACCATGGATGAAGTACTGGCTGTCCAGAGTCGAGACCCAGGATGGACCGCTCGTCGGGACCCAGGATGGACCGCTCGCCTGTATCGGTTGGGGACATCTCTACGCTGCTGATCCGCTTGAGATGGTTTCCTGTGGACGGGACTCTCGCTGCTGTCTTGGAGCCACTATGGATTGAACTTTCACAGTATCATGTTAGACCCGCTCGACATCCATTGCTTTCGGTCCCCTAGAGGGGGGGGGTTGCCCACATCTGAGGTCCTCTCCAAGGTTTCTCATAGTCAGCATTGTCACTGGCGTCCCACTGGATGTGAATTCTCCCTGCCCACTGGGTGTGAGTTTTCCTTGCCCTTTTGTGGGTTCTTCCGAGGATGTTGTAGTCGTAATGATTTGTGCAGTCCTTTGAGACATTTGTGATTTGGGGCTATATAAATAAACATTGATTGATTGAATGTCTTGTGCAACACTCTGTGATTTTTATTTGTGGAACACGGTTTATAAATCAAATTAACTTACTTACTCACAAACACTTGACAAAGGAAACAAGCACTGCTAAACTGCCTCTAGGTAATGTTGCAATTTTCAATACCAACAAAGCAAGTATGCCTGATAAAAATAAAAAAAAACTTGAACTTACAGTAATTTCTGGCTGTCCCCTGCTTCTCCCGTGCCTTGTCCTCTGATGGGTGCCTCTGTCTATGGCCTGCTGCTTGCCCTGCTGGCCGGCACATTGGACCCATTTCTGGGGTTCCTGTCTCTGGCCAGCCTGGCTGCCTGGGGGCGGTAGTCCCTTGTTCTCTGGGCATCGCCCCTGCTCTTTTAGGTTGGGCTCTCTGGATGGCTGGAGCCGTACTTTAGATTAGATAGATTAGATAGTACTTTATTTATTCCGTCAGGAGAGTTCCTTCAGGAAAATTACAATTTTCAGCACAATCCCATTCAAGATCAGACAAACATTACAGGGAGACAGAACAGGACCGGCCGGACGCATGCATTTCACTGCTTCTATTGTCACACGTACGAGATTGCGAGGCATACTTTGGCCCCCGCACACACTGGGAGACAAATATATTGTACATACAAATTCACATACATACTTATATACACACAATTATTCATACATCTATACACACATACGTATATTCATTCATTCATACATACATGCGCGCACACATTGGTACTTACCCACATACATAGGTACCTACGCTCCCACAGACATACACGAATACAGTACATACATACACACGCATATTCACTGTACAAACATACATATTCACATACTGTACATATACAATCACATATGCCTGTGATGTAGTGGCGACTTGTCCAGAGTGTACACCTTCTTCAGCCCGAATGCAGCTGAGGTAGGCTCCAGCACCCCCTCGCCACCCTGAACGGGACAAGCGGTAGAAAAATGGATGGATGGATATACATACATACACTTGTGCATATAATAACATTTCATCAAACATATATTAACGTTGTTCTCCTAGGGCAGGGGTCGGCGACCCGCGGCTCCGGAGCCGCATGCGGCTCTTTGCCCACTCTGATGTGGCTCAGCTGCATAATCGCCGACCCCCCGTTTCCGGATTTTGATGCCTCATCACTCGGGGCTAACATTCTCCGATTTTCACTCGAACTACAATATTGAGAGCGTGCCGTGATGGCTTTACTTTTAACGTCCTCTACAACATGTCATCGCGCCGCCTTTACACTATTCTATCTGCACAGTGCGTACCGGCCGGACGCATGCATTTCACTGCTTCTATTGTCACACGTACGAGATTGCAAGGCATACTTGGTCAACAGCCATACAGGTTACACTGAAGGTTGTGATATAAACAACTTTAACACTCTTACTAATATGCGCCACACTGTGAACCCACACCAAACAAGAATGACAAACACATTTCAGGAAGAGTCATGGATGCAAAGGATTCTGGGTATTTGTTGTGTTGCGTTTATGTTGTGTTACAGTGAAGATGTTCTCCCGAAATGTGTTTGTCATTCTTGTTTGGTGTGGGTTCACAGTGTGGCGCATATTAGCAAGAGTGTTAAAGTTGTTTCTATCACAACCTTCAGTGTAACCTGTATGGCTGTTGAACAAATATGCTTTGCAGTCGTGCATGTCTATCTGTGGAAGCCGCATACAATGAGGTACTCGGCTGGCAAGCTGTTTGTACGTGTTAGAGAAGGCGTCAAGGGCAGTGGCTTCATAGCACGCCCTTATTATTGTTATCTGAGTGATCATCAGCAGATATTCGCGAGGATGGTTGCTTTGAGAATTTGGGAACCTCCCGGAAAAATTGGGTGGTTTGACAAGTGTAATGCTGTCAAGCGGAATTCATGTAAAAACGGCGGGCCGGGTGTCTAAGACCCCTGGTTTACACATATCAAAAAAAAACCTCTTTATGCTGTGTTAATTTATTTTAAATTTCAAAAGACTTTTGTGGCTCGCATTATCTTCTTTATTTTGTGAAACGGGTCAAAATGGCTCTTTGAGTGGTAAAGGTGGCCGACCCCTGCCCTAAGGGAAACTGGGTAAAACACGGTACACTGACAAAGCTTAACCTGATGTTACTATAACAATCTACAAGGTTAATATAGTTTGCCTCTCTTTCTCCCCCTCTATTTATATGTTTTCCTTTGTAATTCAAGTTATCATTACATATTACATTCAAACAAGTGTATTGTTAACTATAGAGGTAATTATTATTATTATTAATGATCAATAGCGCTATTTCTACCAATATTTATTTGTATTGCTCCATTTGTAGTGTAACAATGTTCATTGTCATATCTGTGTTATTAATATTTATTTCACCAACTGCTTCTTTGTTATCATTTTTAGTATTATATTTGTACATATTGTATTTGCTGATGCTGTTCTGTTGTTGTTAACTGTTTTGTTTGTTGATGTTGTTGTTGTTTCTATACGCCCTTCTCCAGTCGGACTTTGCCAAACATTAATATAAATCAATTTAATAAAGTCAAATACAAATAAGGCAACAAGAGAAGTATCCCACACTTTTCAATCAATCAATCAATGTTTACTTATATAGCCCTAAATCACTAGTGTCTCAAAGGGCTGCACAAACCACCACGACATCCTCGGTTGGCCCACATAAGGGCAAGGAAAACTCACACCCAGTGGGACATCGGTGACAATAATGACCCAGTGGGACGTCGGTGACAATGGTGACTATGAGAACCTTGGAGAGGAGGAAAGCAATGGATGTCGAGCGGGTCTAACATGATACTGTGAAAGTTCAATCCATAATGGATCCAACACAGTCGCGAGAGTCCAGTCCAAAGCGGATCCAACACAGCAGCGAGAGTCCCGTTCACAGCGGAGCCAGCAGGAAACCATCCCAAGCGGAGGCGGATCAGCAGCGCAGAGATGTCCCCAGCCGATACACAGGCAAGCAGTACATGGCCACCGGATCGGACCGGACCCCCTCCACAAAGGAGAGTGGGACATAGAAGAAAAAGAAAAGAAACGGCAGATCAACTGGTCTAAAAAGGGAGTCTATTTAAAGGCTAGAGTATACAAATGAGTTTTAAGGTGAGACTTAAATGCTTCTACTGAGGTGGCATCTCGAACTGTTACCGGGAGGGCATTCCAGAGTACTGGAGCCCGAAATGAAAAAGCTCTATAGCCCGCAGACTTTTTTTGGGCTTTGGGAATCACTAATAAGCCGGAGTCCTTTGAACGCAGATTTCTTGCCGGGACATATGGTACAATACAATCGGCAAGATAAGATGGAGCTAGACCGTGTAGTATTTTATACGTAAGTAGTAAAACCTTAAAGTCACATCTTAAGTGCACAGGAAGCCAGTGCAGGTGAGCCAGTACAGGCGTAATATGATCAAACTTTCTTGTTCTTGTCAAAAGTCTAGCAGCCGCATTTTGTACCAACTGTAATCTTTTAATGCTAGACATGGGGAGACCCGAAAATAATACGTTACAGTAATCGAGGCGAGACGTAACAAACGCATGGATAATGATCTCAGCGTCTTTAGTGGACAGAATGGAGCGAATTTTAGCGATATTACGGAGATGAAAGAAGGCCGTTTTAGTAACGCTTTTAATGTGTGCCTCAAAGGAGAGAGTTGGGTCGAAGATAATACCCAGATTCTTTACCGTGTCGCCTTGTTTAATTGTTTGGTTGTCAAATGTTAGAGTTGTATTATTAAATAGAGTTCGGTGTCTAGCAGGACCGATAATCAGCATTTCCGTTTTTTTGGCGTTGAGTTGCAAAAAGTTTAATTGTTTAATTTCATTAAGACACGCCTCCAGCTGACTACAATCCGGCGTGTTGGTCAGCTTTAGGGGCATGTAGAGTTGGGCGTCATCAGCATAACTGTGTAAAGTAAATCTGTACAGCAAATATGGGCATCGACATCAACCATATGATTTGCCCGAGTAGCTGGACAGGACAAAAAAACAAAAAAAAGTAAGGCTTTTTGGTAGCTTGATGATTACATTGGCTTTGCCGTATACATGCAACTGATTAGCATGAGCGATTTTTACATGGTGAATTTAACACCTCCAAATTTGGGAATGAAATCCAAAATTAAGATGCACGTTACAATCAAACAGCCAGTGGGTAATAAGTACTGTACTTACAGTATAAAACTAGACTGGTACATTCAGCATCTTAGCGAAGACTACTTTTTCTTCTAGGCAACACACTGTAGCATATACACTACTTCCATTTAATGTTTTGGAATTGGAACTGCATGCAAAGTCTGCATATAATACTTGCAAATGAGATCAGAAATGTATTAAAAACATGATATAACAACGACACATCACATGTTTTTAATAAGCTCCTTTTAAAATGTTGCATTTAAACTTATTTAATTAACAAACAATGAACATTTATTACCTTACACAAAAGTACGGAAGTTATCGATTCCCAGCTATTTATACCGCATCGGTTCAAATATGAGAGGTACCCATCTCTAATGACTGATGTTCCAAGTGTAAATGTGCAAAGTTAGAACTGCAGGCAATATCTATATTAAGATGTTTATAGGTCTGTCTGGCAGTCTGGCAATTAATTTTGATGACAAATAAGCTTATCCTTGAGGCACAAGCAGAGTGAGAGTAAACATGAATAAATACACACAAATGGGAAAAACATTGAAACAAAGTGCCTACACAACCTAGGCTGTAAAACATCAAATACTAAAACAACACACCCGGCACGTGCACGGAGATTTTAGAGGGCAGATGCTAAAGCCAGAAAAAATGGAACTCATTGCAAAAATAATTCATGAAATCTCCAAATTATTATAAGAATCACAGCAGGATATTTTGAACGTACTGTGTAAAAAATATAAACTCAAATAATCAATCATCAATCAATGTTTGCTTATATAGCCCTAAATCACTAGTGTCTCAAAGGGCTGCACAAACCACCACGACATCCTCGGTAGGCCCACATAAGGGCAAGGAAAACTCACACCCAGTGGGACGTCGGTGACAATGATGACTATGAGAACCTTGGAGAGGAGGAAAGCAATGGATGTCGAGCGGGTCTAACATGATACTGTGAAAGTTCAATCCATAATGGATCCAACACAGTCGCGAGAGTCCAGTCCAAAGCGGATCCAACACAGCAGCGAGAGTCCCGTTCACAGCGGAGCCAGCAGGAAACCATCCCAAGCGGAGGCGGATCAGCAGCGCAGAGATGTCCCCAGCCGATACACAGGCAAGCAGTACATGGCCACCGGATCGGACCGGACCCCCTCCACAAGGGAGAGTGGGACATAGAAGAAAAAGAAAAGAAACGGCAGATCAACTGGTCTAAAAAGGGAGTCTATTTAAAGGCTAGAGTATACAAATGAGTTTTAAGGTGAGACTTAAATGCTTCTACTGAGGTGGCATCTCGAACTTTTACCGGGAGGGCATTCCAGAGTACTGGAGCCCGAACGGAAAATGCTCTATAGCCCGCAGACTTTTTTTGGGCTTTGGGAATCACTAATAAGCCGGAGTCCTTTGAACGCAGATTTCTTGCCGGGACATATGGTACAATACAATCGGAAAGATAGGATGGAGCTAGACCGTGTAGTATTTTATACGTAAGTAGTAAAACCTTAAAGTCACATCTTAAGTGCACAGGAAGCCAGTGCAGGTGAGCCAGTACAGGTGTAATGTGATCAAACTTTCTTGTTCTTGTCAAAAGTCTAGCAGCCGCATTTTGTACCAACTGTAATCTTTTAATGCTAGACATGGGGAGACCCGAAAATAATACGTTACAGTAGTCGAGGCGAGACGTAACAAACGCATGGATAATGATCTCAGCGTCTTTAGTGGACAAAATGGAGCGAATTTTAGCGATATTACGGAGATGAAAGAAGGCCGTTTTAGTAACGCTTTTAATGTGTGCCTCAAAGGAGAGAGTTGGGTCGAAGATAACACCCAGATTCTTTACCGTGTCACCTTGTTTAATTGTTTGGTTGTCAAATGTTAGAGTTGTATTATTAAATAGAGTTCGGTGTCTAGCAGGACCGATAATCAGCATTTCCGTTTTTTTGGCGTTGAGTTGCAAAAAGTTAGCGGACATCCATTGTTTAATTTCATTAAGACACGCCTCCAGCTGACTACAGTCCGGCGTGTTGGTCAGTTTTAGGGGCATGTAGAGTTGGGTGTCATCAGCATAACAGTGAAAGCTAATACCGTATTTGCGTATGATGTCACCTAGCGGCAGCATGTAGATGCTGAAGAGTGCAGGGCCAAGGACCGAACCCTGGGGAACTCCACACGTTACCTTAACGTAGTCCGAGGTCACATTGTTATGGGAGACACACTGCATCCTATCAGTAAGATAAGAGTTAAACCAAGACAGGGCTAAGTCTGACATACCAATTCGTGTTTTGATACGTTCTAATAAAATATTATGATCGACGGTATCGAAAGCAGCGCTAAGATCGAGGAGCAGCAACATAGATGACGCATCAGAATCCCTCGTTAGCAATAGATCATTAGTCATTTTTGCGAGGGCTGTCTCCGTAGAGTGATTTGCCCTGAAACCGGATTGAAATAATCAAATAATCAAATAGAATAATAATAAAATAAAAATAAAATCATCATTTTATGACAGAGTTGAAGCATAAACAACATCACACTAATAATTTACTGTATTTTCCAGACCATAGGGCGCACCGTATTATAAGGCGCACTGCCGATGAATGATTTATCTTCGATTTTTTTTTCCGTATATATTGAAGGGCGCATCAAAGAAGTCATATTATTTTATTTTTTTTTCTAAATGTAAAACACTTCATTGTGGTCTACACAACATGTAATGGTGGTTCTTTGGTCAAAATGTTGCATTGATTATCTTTTACAGTTCATTTTCAAGCCGCTTTCTGACAGTCGCTTCCGGATGCGCCGTTTTGTGGGCGGTCTTATTTACGTGGCTCACTTTCGGCAGCGTTTTCTCCCCGTCATCTTTGTTGTAGCGGTGTAGCATGCAAGGACGGGAGTGGAAGAAGTGTCAATAGATGGAGCTAACTGTTTAAGTGACATTCAGACTTTACCTAAATCAATAACGGAGCAGTATTTTCTCATCCAGAAATAACAACAATGCCGGAAATGTGTGCCGTGAAAAAACGTCCGACTTGAACTCTCTAATAACGAAAGTTCCTTGGGTGCATAATGTATACTCACTACACCGGTATGTTTTAGCGCTTTCATAGCGAATTTACTGACAGAAGTAAGAACTTTACACTACTTTATATTAGAAATGGCAACAGCGAGGAATGAATGTCACATAACAAAAAGATAGAGAAAAAGCAGAAGCTTATCGACTACGTTATTGGCATGAACTACAAAGTAGGACGTGCGCAATTTTTCAAGATTCATGCAGATCCCAAATACAGATCAGCAAGAACCAGAAGGTAAGAAACATTGCTTTTGCATAATATTGCGAAGCAAAACGACAGATAATGTGTTTTACCTTATACACACACCATAATAATACTTGTATGTTTAATCCTGGGCTTTACGGTGGTAGAGGGGTTAGTGCGTCTGCCTCACAATACGGAGGTCCTGAATAGTCCTGGGTTCAATCCCGGGCTCGGGATCTTTCTGTGTGGAGTTTGCATGTTCCCCCCGTGAATGCGTGGGTTCCCTCCAGGCACTCCGGCTTCCTCCCACCTCCAAAGACATGCACCTGGGGATAGGTTGATTGGCAACACTAAATTGGCCCTAATGTGTGAATGTGAGTGTGAATGTTGTCTGTCTATCTGTGTTGGCCCTGGGATGAGGTTGCGACTTGTCCAGGGTGTACGCTGCCTTCCGCCCGATTGTAGCTGAGATAGGCACCAGCGCCCCCTGAGATCCCAGAGGGAATAAGCGGTAGGAAATGGATGGATGGATGTTTAACGAAAGTCATACTAAAACATTTTGAGCTGTGTGTAATGTTCTATATTTTCAATCGAACATATAACATGTTGTTGTTGTTTACTTGAGTCGTATTGCCATCATATTGCAGTCTGCAGGCTCCGTGTTAGGTTCCGCACTACATGAGGGGTCAGGATCGGAGCTTGTGATAATACTTTTGGAAGGAATTTTTAACAATAAATCAAATCAGTGATACAAAAATGTCTTAGTCAAAGAAAGTCAGAGGCTTTAATTAACACTGTGGTCTCTTTATATTTGATTTATGCATTTTTCTGGTCTCCCAAACAATAACAAACAAAAAGAAGCTGTTCTAAATATGTCTGCTCTTCTGCAAATAACTTATCATCATTTGGCTGCGTAAAACAGGTCATTTTTCTGTATTCTCTTTTCATGCTGGTTTCGTTTAGACCTCTGTTGTGACAGTCGGCATATACTGTAGTCTTAATTATTCATCTGTTTCCTAATAAGTCATTTTTATATGACACACTTAACTTATGGACCCACTTGTGGAAACTAAGTACAAATAATAATAAAATGACCCCTTTTTCTTTTATATAAGTCACCACGACTGCATCACAAACTTAAAGGCCTACTGAAATGAGATGTTCTTATTTAAACGGGGATAGCAGGTCCATTCTATGTGTCATACTTGATCATTTCCCGATATTGCCATATTTTTGCTGAAAGGATTTAGTGGAGAACATCAACGATAAAGTTCGCAACTTTTGGTCGCTAATAGAAGTATGTGCGCGTGACGTCACGAGTTGCAGGGCTCCACACATCCTCACATTGTTTTGAATGGGAGCCACCAGCAGCAAGAGCCATTCGGACCGAGAAAACGACAATTTCCCCATTAATTTGAGCGAGGATGAAAGATTCGTGTTTGAGGATATATATAGCGAAGGAGTAGAAAAAAAAAAAAAAAACAAGTAGAAAAAAAAGGCGATTGCATTGGGACAGATTCAGATGTTTTTAGACATATTTACTAGGATAATTCTGGGAAATCCCTTATATTTCTATTGTGTTGCTAGTGTTTTAGTGAGTTTAATAGTACCTGATAGTCGGAGAGGTGTGTCCACGGGTGTCTTGAGGCCAGTGTCGGAGGGAAGTCGATGGCAGCTTTATGGACGGCACAAACTCAGAGGCGACTTTTTACAACAATTTTCTCACCGAAAACTGCTGGTTGACATTTGGTCGGGATCCATGTTCGCTTGACCGCTCTGATCCATAGTAAAGTTTCACCTTTGGGAATTTTAAACAAGGAATCACCGTGTGTTTGTGTGGCTAAAGGCTAAAGCTTCCCAACTCCATCTTTCTACTTTGACTTCTCCATTATTAATTGAATAAATTGCAAAAGATTCAGCAACACAGATGTCCAAAATACTGTGTAATTATGCGGTTAAAGCAGAAGACTTTTAGCCGCGAGTCGTGCAGCGTTAATATTTCCTTACAGTCCGTGACGTCACGCGCATGCGTCATCATTCCGCGACGTTTTCAACAATAAACTCCGCGGGAAATTTAAAATTGTAATTTAGTAAACTAAACCGGCCGTATAGGCATGTGTTGCAATGTTAATATTTCATCATTTTCGGGTCTCCCCATGTCTAGCATTAAAAGATTACAGTTGGTACAAAATGCGGCTGCTAGACTTTTGACAAGAACAAGAAAGTTTGATCACATTACACCTGTACTGGCTCACCTGCACTGGCTTCCTGTGCACTTAAGATGTGACTTTAAGGTTTTACTACTTACGTATAAAATACTACACGGTCTAGCTCCATCCTATCTTGCCGATTGTATTGTACCATATGTCCCGGCAAGAAATCTGCCTTCAAAGGACTCCGGCTTATTAGTGATCCCCAAAGCCCAAAAAAAGTCTGCGGGCTGTAGAGCGTTTTCATTTCGGGCTCCAGTACTCTGGAATGCCCTCCCGGTAACAGTTCGAGATGCCACCTCAGTAGAAGCATTTAAGTCTCACCTTAAAACTCATTTGTATACTCTAGCCTTTAAATAGACTCCCTTTTTAGACCAGTTGATCTGCCGTTTCTTTTCTTTTTCTTCTATGTCCCACTCTCCTTTGTGGAGGGAGTCCGGTCCGATCCGGTGGCCATGTACTGCTCGCCTGTGTATCGGCTGGGGACATCTCTGCGCTGCTGATCAGCCTCCGCTTGGGATGGTTTCCTGCTGGCTCCGCTGTGAACGGGACTCTCGCTGCTGTGTTGGATCCGCTTTGGACTGGACTCTCGCGACTGTGTTGGATCCATTATGGATTGATCTTTCACAGTATCATGTTCTCATAGTCATCATTGTCACCGACGTCCCACTGGGTGTGAGTTTTCCTTGCCCTTATGTGGGCCTACCGAGGATGTCGTAATGGTTTGTGCAGCCCTTTGAGACACTAGTGATTCAGGGCTATATAAGTAAACATTGATTGATTGATTGATCATTGATATATAAACTATCAGACTGCGTGGTGGGTAGTAGTGGGTTTCAGTAGGCCTTTAAGAGATGGAAGCCTCCGACGAAAGAGAAAAAAAAAAAGGATTCCTCTGTGTTTCTTACCTTCCTGGGTGTATTTGATGTGCGACTGTAGCACAGAAGTGACTCGCTAAATGCATTCAAGCCGCGTCGCCAATGAGCAGCAGTCACAGGCAGTTAACCTCAAGATCTGGAAGTGTTTGTGAGTCAACGGAGCTTCACAAACTCACTGCCAGTGTCTGCTTTTGTCAAAGTTAGGCTGCATAAAGAGTGATTAGATTTAGCTTAGTGATACTCAAGTGAGCTCGTGCACTAAATCTTGGCTCCTGGCTGCAAGGTAAGCACATTGAAATTGATTTGAAATAAATGAGAGAGTTGGGAATATGTATTGTTATTTTAGCCTTTACTTTTGCAGACCATTCTGTTACGGATAAAAATAATTGCAGAATAGTTTGCAAAGAAAATAAAAACAATTACTGAATAAGGTCATTTCTAAGCATATCTTGACCTGAAGTTGCTCATTTGATAATTATGTCTTTTCTCAGAGTTGCAACCTCGTTATAGGTGAAGTTGACATTTTAGTAAACGGTTCTTTATTCTTTGTAAATTTGGCCAAAGTATTAAGTTAAAGTACCATTGATTGTCACATACACACACTAAGTGTGGTAAAATTTGTCCTCTGAATTTGACCCATCACCTCTGTTCACCCCCTAGGAGGTGAGGGGAGCAGTGGGCAGCAGCGGTGCTGCACCCGGGAATCATTTTTGGTGATTCAACCCCCAATTCCAACCCTTGATGCTAAATGCCAAGAAGGAAGGTAATGGGTCCCATTTTTATAGTCTTTTGTATGACTCGGCCCGGGTTTGAACTCACTATTATATATATATATATACATATACATATACATATACATATATATATATATATATATATATATATATGTATATATTGGTTGATGGGCAACACTAAATTGGCCCTAGTGTGTGAATGTGAGTGTGAATGTTGTCTGTCTATCTGTGTTGGCCCTGCGATGAGTGGCGATTTGTCCAGGGTGTACACCACCTTCCGCCCGCCCGATTGTAGCTGAGATGAGCGCCAGCGCCCACCCGAGACCCCAAAAGGGAATAAGCAGTAGAATTAATTTCCCTTGTTAATCAGTAAAGTTTCATCCATCCATCCATCATCTTCCGCGTATCCGAGGTCGGGTCGCGGGGGCAACAGCCTAAGCAGGGAAACCCAGACTTCCCTCTCCCCAGCCACTTCGTCTAGCTCTTCCCGGGGGATCCCGAGGCGTTCCCAGGCCAGCCGGGAGACATAGTCTTCCCAACGTGTCCTGGGTCTTCCCCGTGGCCTCCTACCGGTTGGACGTGCCCTAAACACCTCCCTACGGAGGCGTTCGGGTGGCATCCTGACCAGATGCCCGAACCACCTCATCTGGCTCCTCTCGATGTGGAGGAGCAGCGGCTTTACTTTGAGTTCCTCCCGGATGGCAGAGCTTCTCACCCTATCTCTAAGGGAGAGCCCCGCCACACGGGGCTCAATAAAGTTTCTCTAAGTCTAATATACAGTATATATATATATATATATATATATATATATATATATATATATATATATATATATATATATATATATATATATACATACAGTATATATATATATACTATTGTTCCACACAGTAGTTCAGTTACTGTTATACAATATTACAGTGTATGAAGCCGGTATGTTTTAAAGTTGTCGTTTGCCTGCATATCGTAAATACAACCGTCCAACATTTTACAACTAATTGTAAACTTATAGGTGCCGAGCATCAGGGCCGAGTTGCGATGAGAGAGTGTGGCGATGTTAAGATATTAAGCCGAGTTGGTAAGTGAATTGGTTTGCTAAGAGTAGCCGTACCCATGTATTTTCTATGGGCGGTTTGCATTGGGTTTTAATCTGATCCGATTGAATTTATATTTATGTCGAGTCTTTATTTTGGGTACTTACATACGGTGACTGAGTTTTGTGGCGTTTTAAGGCCATCTGCATTTTTTATGCTACATATTAACTGTTCTGAAGGTTTGCATATTTATGTAATTGTTCCTTTAGTTCTACAAATAGGATATCCATCCATCCATCCATCTTCTACCGCGTATTCCCTTTTTCAGGGTCGCGGGGGCGCTGGCGCCTATCTCAGCTACAATCGGGTAGAAGGCGTGTTACACCCTGGACAAGTCGCCACCTCATTGCAGAGCCAACACAGATAGACAGACAACATTCACACTCACATTCACACACTAGGGCCAATTTAGTGTTGCCAATCAACCTATCCCCAGGTGCATGTCTTTGGAAGTGGGAGGAAGCCGGAGTACCCGGAGGGAACCCACGCATTCACGGGGAGAACATGCAAACTCCACACAGAAAGATCCCGAGCACGGGATTGAACCCAGGACTGCAGGACCTTCGTATTGTGAGGCAGACGCACTAACCCCTCTGCCACCGTGAAACCCCGAATAGGAGATTGTTTCTGTTAAGGGTTTAATTATTATTATTGACTTATATTTCATATGTGTCGTTTGGAAAGGTAAAATGTGTTTCTTTAAGTTGTTTAACCGTTGCTGTGGCTTCGGTTACTATGGTTTCCGGTTGCTATGGTTACGGGCAGTTCCGTTTTTGCCGGCACGTTAAACAAAGTGTTAAATGAGCTCCGACATTAACAAGCAACGTAGCGTCGGTAATGCTACACAGGAGATAGTTAACCACGGTTGCAGTTCAGAGAAATAACCACAGTAAGCTTCCTAATTAAGTGTGTTATAAGTAACAGTTTACAAGTTGCACTTGTTAAAGTTTAGGACGTTTGGCCACTCACGTTGCCAGTAGATGGGACGGGTGTGCTAACCACAGCTCGCATGTGTGTTTGTTTGCTGCACAGTGACTTCACGAACGGCAGGTTTAGTCACGTATTAGTTAAGTTTGTGACTGTTTGCTATTTGGAGAGCAAGTGTTGAACATTATAAAGAGTTTAGTTGTGTGTTATCTTGGCTACATTGCTGCAAGGGAAGTGGACAGCGCAAGTTGGGGAGTTAGCGTGTGAGTGGGGATGAGTGTATGAGTGTAATTAATGTCTGTTTATTATTGTCTGGTTATTGTATTTTTATGTGGTGTGTATAGTAAATTGTTCAACTATACAAGCCGTCTCCTCTCACTCTCTCTTAGACTAGATTTATTGGGTAAATAGTGAATAATTGGAGCAAAAGTAAAATATAGTCCTTTACAGGCTCCCTTACATTATATGTTTTATTAAATGTGCTTTTCATGATGGTATCTTTACATCACACTCAAATTTATAAGCGCAGGCCTAAATTTACCGCATGCCTTTGGTAAGCGCCGGAGTGAGAAGAGGTTTTAAAATATATATATATATAAGAATATATATATATATATATATATATTCTTACGTTATTGTTACTATCCTCATGGGCTCCCTGTGTCTGCCTGAGAGTTTGAATTCATCGAGTCTATATAAGTGCTTCCAGCTCACGTTGATGTAACAATTTAGCCAGACTGCAAAACCCACAAACAAAGACATCCAAAACAAACTCACTCCAAAATGTGTCAACCCTATGATGTAAAGCAGGGGACCCCAAACTTTTTGACTCGGGGGCCACATTGGGTTAAAAAAATTTAGCTGAGGGCCGGGCTGTAAAACATATATCAGGTCAGGAAATAACACGGAGGCTATTTCATCCCTACAAGTCTGTTTCGCAGGTTTCCCTGCTCTTCAGGGGATTTTATAATAACATAGGCTCCAGCACCCCCCGCGACCCCGACAGGGATAAGCGGTAGAAAATAGATGCATGTATAATAAAAGCCTTTGAAAAGCAGGGAAACCTGCGAAACACGGGATTTTATAATAAAATATATAAAGAAATCCCCTGAAAAGCAGAGAAACCTGCAAAACAGGCTTGTAGGGATAAAATAGCCTCTGTGTTTTTTCCTGACCTAACGTGTATTCCGCTCTACCCCGGTATTGAGCAATATGTAACGGAAAAAAAACACAGTAACTTTGATTTTTTTATATATATATATATATATATATATATAATCCAAGCGAAATGATGTCGCATTATCAATGGGAAAATGCATTTTTAAACAGATTTAAAAAAAATTAAAATACAAAAATAAAATTCAAATTCAAATATTTTACCTTGGGACTTCCCGCCGGCCGGATTTTGGACGCTGCCGGGCCTGATCCGGCCCACGGGTCATAGTTTGGGGACCCCTGATGTAAAGCTTTGCCATTGTTTAACAAGAGTATCCAATATTGTATCAACAATTAAGCCAGAGAAGACAAAAATCTCATTTGAACATTATGTGCATTTTAGTCTTATATATAGTATTAAAGTACAGCTGGGATGCTGTTTATCACCATTAAACAGGAAGTGATTTTAAAGAATGAAAACATCTGACTGTTTGTGTGTTTTCATGTTGTTTTGTAGCTGCACCTGCACCCAAAATGACTCTGCAACCATTAAACCCAGTGAACTGCGAAGGCCTTCTGCAACCTGGTTGTTCTCTGCTTCAGCTGGACGGTGAAGTTCTCCTGTTCGGCCAGAAAGGCTGGCCGAAGCGCTCCTGTCCCACAGGAGTATTTGGAGTGCGCATTAAACTCAGTGAACTCAGGTTGAGAGCCCTCTCTTTCTCCGACGACTCCAATTACCTTCCGCCTTTGCGTTGCCCAGCCGTTTGCCGCCTCGATCCTCATGACGGGCTCCCAGAGAGTTATCTCATCCATGGCGGTCGCACCCCCAACAATGAGATCTCCTCAAGCCTTTATGCTCTGAGCATGGATAGCCGTGGCAGCAATCGCAAACTGACCCTGCGGTGTAAAGAGAAAGAACTGGTAGGAGAAGTGCCCTGTGCCAGATACGGCCACACAATCAGTGTCGTCCAAAGCAGGGGGAAGACGGCCTTTGTAATATTCGGCGGAAGGTCTTACATGCCTGCTAAAGAGCGGACCTCAGAGAACTGGAATAGCGTCATTGATTGTCCACCTCGGGTGTTTTTGTTCGACCAAGAGTTTTGTTGTTGCTCTGCTTATACCTTCCCAGAGCTCGATGACGGACAGTCTTTCCACACAGCTTTAGCCAAAGAGGACCGTGTTTACTTTCTCGGGGGCCACTCTTTGAAATCCAACAGCCGCCCTCCTCGGCTCTTTTGCTTGCATGTGGAGCTCTTGCAAGGTTGTCCGTTAGTGTCCTGTGACAGTCTTGATTGTGGTCTGTCCATCTCAAGTGCGGTAATCGCCCGCACAGGTCCATCTCATAAATATATCGTATTAGGAGGGTATCAGTCAGATTCTCAAAAAAGAATGGAATGCAGCACTGTGACTCTGGATGAGAAAGGGATTCACATTGAACCTCTCCAACAACCACAGTGGACCCCAGATATTGTTCATAGTCAAACTTGGTATGGTGGCGCTGCGGGGGAACTCGGCATGCTGCTCGCTGTACCAACAGAGGGCAGGTCGTCCCAAACAGATATGCATTACTTCTATCTGGTCAACTTCCAGAAAGAGGTAGAAGGTGAAGAGGATCCGGCCCAGCAGTGCTGCAGTCAGGAGCTGTCAGACTACGACAACTCCACACCTCTGGAAGATTCAGAAGAGCTCTACTTTGGCCGAGAGCCTCATGAGCTGGAGGATTGTAGCGAGGGTGAAGGTGACAAATACAACGAGAAAGATGAGGAGGATGAGTCACAATCAGGCTACTGGATCAAATGCTGTCGCGGTTGTCAGCTGGACCACAACACATGGGAGCCGTTTTATTCCACCGAGCTCCACCGGCCGGCCATGATTTTCTGCTCAAAGGGAGAGGCAGGACATTGGGTCCACGCTCAGTGCATGGAGCTCACGGAAACACTGCTGCTCACACTCTCCCAAGGCAACCAGAAGTACTTCTGTCTTGAACATGGCGGTCTTCCTCACCAGGAGACGACCCCACCTCGAAAGGTCATCCCCTTACAGCGCACGCCACTTAAAGTTAAACACAGGAAATCTCATACGAAACTGAGGAGCTCCCCTGTCAAAAAAAGTGTTTTCAGGAGACTTTTTGACTAACCGAAGATGATGATGTGTTTAACGGGATGCTTTCATCGAGAGCAGAGGTCTCCAAAATGTATTTCTGAAAGAGCTACTTTTACAAAACAATAGCTTATTTCACCCCCAAACAAAGTGATAAAGCTTGTTATGTTAGAACAGAAACACAATGTTGTGATCCACAACTTGAAAACAATTAAAACGTGTTCACCTGCATTCTGTATTTCTGGGTACTTTTCTTTCTGGTATGTTTGACATCATGGCGAGAAAACATGAATTCTGTAAAATGATGCTCAATTTGACATATTTTACTGTCTGGCATACTGAAGATTAGACAAACATTGGTTGAACCAAACTCACACATTCTTCATGGAACTATTCTTATAGATTAGATGGATTAGATTAGATAGTACTTTATTTATTCCGTCAGGAAAATTAAAATTTTCAGCACAATCCCATTCAAGTTTAGACAAACATTACAGGGAGACAGAACAGGATCGCTGACGGGTCTGCCGGCTTCCAGCGCCCCTTACAAAAAAGATGAGATAAAGGTAAACAAAGAGGGGGGGTGGAAGAAAAAAAAAAAAAAAATAGAAGATTAAAATAAAAATAAAAAAAAATCGGTCTAAGCCTGGGCCCTGGAGAGGAGGTGCAGACTGAGGCCAAGGGAAAAAAACAAAAAAACAACTCATAGCCATAGTACACATCCCTCTTCCATGTGTGTAAGAGGGAAACATCAAACATCAAAGAACACATAGGACATTAAAGACATTAAAGCAGCAAATACAACCAGACACTTCTACATACAGCTATGAATAAAAAGTAAAATAAACATATCCACTGTGGTGGCCTCTGCGGTGTTCCACGCCATCGTCCGCTGGGGAGGAGGGAGCATGGCCAGAGACAGGAGCAGACCCAACAAAGCAACCAAGACAGCCGACTCCACTCTCGGCCAGTGTCCAGTCCGCATGGATGAGCGAGGATACGTCCAAGGTGACTGAGGTGTCCGACACCTGCTCACCCAGTCGAGACACCGCGAAGCCTCTCTGTCCCAGCGCTCAGTGCTAGCTCCGCAGTCCTGTCCCCTCATCCGCATCTCCTCCAGTCCCTCCAAACAGACACTGGTGTGGCAGAGACCCAGCAGCCTAAAGGCTCCCAGGAGGCAGATCCAGAAGTCCACAAAAAAAGCACCACAGAGGTCACGAAAGTGCCACCCCTTGTCACACAGTCCCAAAGGGTCCAGGACCAAAAGGCAAAAAAATATAATAAGACATGAAAACAAGAGGGAAACACAAAAGGATGACACAAGAGCACAGAGCTCCTGCCTACAGCAGCCACTACAGCAGCGCCAACTTGGAAAAAAAAAAAAAAAAATGCCCACCTTATATAAAGAGGAACATTATCACAATTTCAAAAGGGTTAAAAACAATAAAAATCAGTTCCCAGTGGCTTGTTGTATTTTGTGAAGTTTTTTTTCAAAATTTTACCGGTGTCTGAATATCCCTAAAAAAAGCTTTAAAGTGCTTGATTTTCGCTATTTGCGATGCGACTATCCATTTCCCTGTGACATCATACAGACGTCACAAACAATTGCGAATACCACAGCAAGATATAGCGACATTAGCTCGGATTCAGACTCGGATTTCAGCGGCTTAAGCGATTCAACAGATTACGCATGTATTGAAACGGATGGTTGGAGTATGAAAGTATTGAAGAAGAAACTGAAGCTATTGAGCGAATAGCTGTTGACGCTATTCATAGCCATAGCATGGCCGAATAGCTGCGTTAGCATCGCCGGTAAAATGTGCGGACCAAACGATCAGGACTTTCGCATCTTGTGACACTGGAGCCACTTAAATCCGTCGATTGGTAAGTGTTTGTTTCGCATTAAATGTGGGTGGAAGTAGGGTAGCCTATCTAGTCGATATTACTATGATTACGTCAATATATTTGGGCATCGCAACATCTTTCCTTTTTTAAAAAAAAATCATATTATGTTTATAAACTCAGGGAAATATGTACCTGGACACAGGAAGACTTTGAATATGACCAATGTATGATCCTGTAACGACTTGGTATCGGATTGATACCCAAATTTGTGTTACCATCCAAAACTAATGTAGAGTATCAAACAACAGAAGAATAAATGATTATTACATTTTAACAGAAGTTTAGATAGAACATGTTAAAAAAGAAAGTAAGCAGATATTTATCAGTAAATGAACAAGTAGATTAAAAATTAATTTTCTACCACTTGTCCTTAATAATGTTGACAAAAAATAATAGAATGATAAACGACACAATATGTTACTGCATGACTCAGCAGACTAAATTAGGAGCCTTTGTTTGCTTACTTACTAATGAAAAGACACATAAGAAACATGTGTTTATTGTACTGTAACATTTTTTGTTCAAATAAAGCCAATTATGCAATTTATTATTATCGGGACAACACTACAAGATAGTATGCTGTCGTTCCATGTTGTTGACCTAAAGTTGCACAACTACAGGTATGCATCATATTTATTTCAACTCAATGGCATTTTCAACACAAACTCATTTTTATTCTTAGTTAATTGGAAATAAGTACCATAATTAATGTAGCACACATATAAAGACCAGTAAGGACACACAGAGATGGTGGTATTAAAGGGGAACATTATCACAATTTCAAAAGGTTTAAAACCGATAAAAATCAGTTCCCAGTGGCTTATTTTATTTTTCGAAGTTTTTTTCAAAATTGTACCCATCATGGAATATCCCGAAAAAAGGCTTTAAAGTGCCTGATTTTCGCTACCTGTAAATCCACCCGTCCATTTTTCTGTGACGTCACATAGTGACGCCAATACAAACAACATGGCGGCTAGAACAGCAAGATATAGTGATATTAGCTCGGATTCGCACTCGGATTTCAGCCGCTTAAGCGATTCAACAGATTAAATAAATGATAAATGGGTCGTACGCATGTATTGAAACGGATGGTTGGAGTGTGGAGGCATATAGCGAAAACAAAATTGAAGAAGAAACTGAAGCTATTGAGCGAATAGCTATTGAAGCTATTCGGCGATCCCCTTCTAAACAACGATTGCATCTTTTGACCACTGGAGCAACTTAAATCCGTCGATTGGTAAGTGTGTGTTTGGCATTAAATGTGGGTGGAGGGAAAGGCTGGATGCAAATATAGCTACAAATGTACATAAATCTATCCTAAATAGCATGTTAGCATCAATTAGCTGGCAGTCATGCCGTGACCAAAAATGTCTGATTAGCACATAAGTCATTAACATCAACAAAACTCACCTTTGTGATTTTGTTGACTTTATCGTTGGAAATGCATCTGCTTTGAGTGTCGCAGGATATCCACACATTCTTGCCATTTCTGCCATGTTAGCATCGATTAGCATGCCGTGCTAATCGATGCACACTCCACGTAAGACAACTTGAATCCGTCCCTGATGGTGTTGTTACACCCTCCGACAACACACCCACGAGGCATGACGTCTCCAAGATACGGAAAACAGTCGAAAAAACGGAAAATAACAGCTGATTTGACTTGTGTGTGTAATGTGTTTGAGAAAATGGTGGATTGCTTCCCGTTGTAACGTCACGGGTGAAAGGTCATCGCTCCGACAGCGAACAATTGAAAGGCGTTTAAATCGCCAAATTCACCCTTTTAGAGTTCGGAAATCGATAAAAAAAAAACATATGGTCTTTTTTCTGCAACATCAAGGTATATATTGACGCTTACATAGCTGATAATGTTCCCCTTTAAGAGGAAAACATGACAGGATATGTCCCAATAAAAATCCCCAAAATTATATTTTACCTGCTCATATTGTGATAAAAATGTCACAGGAGCATTGATAAACAAATAGTGATTAAGTTAAGTAGGATTATTCCTTATCGAATGTTGCAAAGCTTCTGTTTGAACGGGTACTCGTTGGTCATTTCAAAACAGCCGTTCAAAATATCCAATCGTTTGGTCGGCTTACGGTAGCTTTTTACCGTGAAAAGTAACGCGCCACATTGCTAGAACCTTCTGGCAAGCTGTTCGTAAAGGGATGGTGAACTATGAGTTGGAGACCCCTGATCAAGGGAATAAATAATGATGTCATAAATATGAACAATTGAAATCAATAACAATTAGCATTTAAATAATCCATCGCATATTTACCAAGTGACCCTTTTTTGTTTTTTTTACTTTGCTTCAATTGGTGTTTATCAATCAATCAATCAATGTTTATTTATATAGCCCCAAATCACAAATGTCTCAAAGGACTGCACAAATCATTACGACTACAACATCCTCGGAAGAACCCACAAAAGGGCAAGGAAAACTCACACCCAGTGGGCAGGGAGAATTCACATCCAGTGGGACGCCAGTGACAATGCTGACTATGAGAAACCTTGGAGAGGACCTCAGATGTGGGCAACCCCCCCTCTAGGGGACCGAAAGCAATGGATGTCGAGCGGGTCTAACATGATACTGTGAAAGTTCAATCCATAGTGGCTCCAACACAGCCGCGAGAGTTCAGTTCAAGCGGATCCAAGACAGCAGCGAGAGTCCCGTCCACAGGAAACCATCTCAAGCGGATCAGCAGCGTAGAGATGTCCCCAACCGATACAGGCGAGCGGTCCATCCTGGGTCCCGACGAGCGGTCCATCCTGGGTCTCGACTCTGGACAGCCAGTACTTCATCCATGGTCCTCGGACCGGACCCCCTCCACAAGGGAGGGGGGGTCATAGGAGAAAGAAAAGAAGCGGCAGATCAACTGGTCTAAAAAGGAGGTCTATTTAAAGGCTAGAGTATACAGATGAGTTTTAAGGTGAGACTATCCATATAAGTCAAAAAAATTACCATATCAATTATTTTCTTTACAATTGTAATTATTTTATAAACATTGTTTTTTTCAGTTGTGTTTGTCCATCCATCCATCCATCCATCATCTTCCGCTTATCCGAGGTCGGATCGCGGGGGCAGCAGCCTAAGCAGGGAAGCCCAGACTTCGTCTAGCTCTTCCCGGGGGATCCCGAGGTGTTCCCAGGCCAGCCGGGAGACATAGTCTTCCCAACGTGTCTTGGGTCTTGCCCGTGGCCTCCTACCGGTTGGACATGCCCTAAAAACCTCCCTAGGGAGGCGTTCGGGTGGCATCCTGACCAGATGCCCGAACCACCTCATCTGGCTCCTCTCGATGTGGAGGAGCAGCGGCTTTACTTTGAGTTCCTCCCGGATGGCAGAGCTTCTCACCCTATCTCTAAGGGAGAGCCCCGCCACACGGCAGAGGAAACTCATTTCTGCCGCTTGTACCCGTGATCTTATCCTTTCGGTCATGACCCAAAGCTCATGACCATAGGTGAGGATGGGAACGTAGATCGACCGGTAAATTGAGAGCTTTGCCTTCCGGCTCAGCTCCTTCTTCACCACAACGGATCGGTACAACGTCCGCATTACTGAAGACGCCGCACCGATCCGCCTGTCGATCTCACGATCCACTCTTCCCCCACTCGTGAACAAGACTCCTAGGTACTTGAACTCCTCCACTTGGGGCAGGGTCTCCTCCCCAACCCGGAGATGGCACTCCACCCTTTTCCGGGCGAGAACCATGGACTCGGACTTGGAGGTACTGATTCTCATTCCGGCCGCTTCACACTCGGCTGCGAACCGATTCAGTGAGAGCTGAAGATCCCGGCCAGATGAAGCCATCAGGACCACATCATCTGCAAAAAGCAGAGACCTAATCCCGCGGTCACCAAACCGGAACCCCTCAACGCCTTGTACCACAAAATGTCCACAATGAAATCCAAATGAAGGAAAATGCTGTCGTCTTGGTTTCTTTATAAATCTGAAGTCTCTCCACAAACCATCAGCTGGTGATGTACGACTCGATACTTTAATATATTGACACCAGATCTTTATGCTCTAATATTGAGTCTCAAATCAAAATATCAATACTTTTGCTACTTCAGTTCAGGTGTCTAAACTTTTCCTACCAAGGGGCCGCATACTAAAAAGTCAAAGAATGCGGGGGCCGTAACCGATATTGTGTCAGCTTTGTATTATTGCTGACTAAGTTTAGTAATATTATTTATTAGTTAGAAAATGTTACGCTTTTCTCATTGCATTCTGATTTGTTTTGCTTTTTTACTATTGTTTTTTTTTTGCCATTTCAGAATAGAATAAGCATATTAATAATACAATTATATAACTGCATAACCTAGTATCAAAAATGTTACTGGTACAATAATAATGTCCAGTTAAACATTTAAAATTGTTTATTATGGTTGTTGTATTTTTTTAATTAATTAATAAGTCAGTAATATTTTATTTTTTAATTAACTGGCTAAACTTTGTTTATATTTTATGTATATTTTATTTAAATTTCGAGAGCTTCTAACATTTTAGATCAAGAGTGTCAACTTTTTTCACCAAGGGCGGCATACTGAAAAGTCAGGTGTTGAGAGGCCATTTTGTTATTTTTTATTTAAAAATAAAAATATTATTTGAAAATACACAACTTTTTACATTTTAGCATTCAAGTTAGGTATATTTGCATTAAGTATCGGATTGGTATTGCCGATAGCAGCCTGAATTTTACTTGGTACCGGATCAGAAAGTAAATAAGTCGTATCGCACATCACTACTTTCAGCTCCACCTGAAGTAAAAAGTGCCTTAATTTAGTCTTTTATGATTCATGGCAATGTACCTTTAAATGTGAAGAAATCCCTAACCTTGGACTTTCTGAAAAAGTACTTTTAATGGTGGGCTCTGTGACTACTTAAGTAAGTAAGTAATAACAGAAATGCGGGAATGATACGTCAGCAATGTTAGCTCCGTTTGTTGTGTAGCTTGCTTAGCCTTCTACTGTATGACAATAGTGTCATAAATAAGGATTTAGCTAAAAAGTACTTTCAACTGGACCAGTGTCTTCTGGGTTAAAGTTAAGTTAAAGTACAAATGATTAGGTGTAGTGAAATTTGTCCTCTGCATTTAACCGATCCCCTTGATCACCGCCTGGGAAGTGAGGGGAGCAGTGGGCAACAGCATTGCCGCGCCCGGGATTCATTTATGGTGATTTAAGCCCCAATTATAACCCTTGATGCTGAGTGCCAAGCAGTGAGGCAACGGGTCCCATTTTTTTATAGTCTTTGGTATGACTCGGCCGGGGTTTGAACTCCCAACCCACCGGTCTCAGTGCGGACACTCTAACCCAGGGGTAGGGAACCTAAGGCTCTAGAGCCAGATGTGGCTCTTTTGATGACTGCATCTGGCTCTCAGATAAACCTTAGCTGACATTGCTTAACACGATAAGTAATGAATAACTCCGCTGGTAATCACAATGTTAAAAATAACGTTCAAAATATAAAACATTCTCATCCGTTTTCTACCGCACCTGTTCAAGCAATAACATCCATCCATCCATCCATCATCTTCCGCTTATCCGAGGTCGGGTCGCGGGGGCAACAGCCTAAGCAGGGAAACCCAGACTTCCCTCTCCCCAGCCACTTCGTCTAGCTCTTCCCGGGGGATCCCGAGGCGTTCCCAGGCCAGCCGGGAGACATAGTCTTCCCAACGTGTCCTGGGTCTTCCCCGTGGCCTCCTACCGGTTGGGCGTGCCCTAAAGACATCCCTAGGGAGGCGTTCGGATCATCAAGCAATAACAATGTTATTAAAAAATAATTAGAGACTTATTATACTCTAAAAATGTTGGTTTTACTTAAAAAATGCACGCATTTAGTTGTATTAGTACTTCAGTACTCTTGTCTTGTTCTGTATATTGTACAGTATTTTGTATTTATATAGTGTTTTTTAAATTGTACAGGATTGCTTGTTATTCTTAATAGATAGTAGTCTGTTTATTTCAATTGTTAGTTTTTCCTTAATTACCTCTTGTGTTATTTATTTTACCCCATATTTGTTCCCACAACCGCACCTTAAGTTAGAGTCTTTAATCTTCCATCCATCCATCCATCCATCCATCATCTTCCGCTTATCCGAGGTCGGGTCGCGGGGGCAACAGCCTAAGCAGGGAAACCCAGACTTCCCTCTCCCCAGCCACTTCGTCTAGCTCTTCCCGGGGGATCCCGAGGCGTTCCCAGGCCAGCCGGGAGACATAGTCTTCCCAACGTGTCCTGGGTCTTCCCCGTGGCCTCCTACCGGTTGGACGTGCCCTAAACACCTCCCTAGGCAGGCGTTCGGGTGGCATCCTGACCAGATGCCCGAACCACCTCATCTGGCTCCTCTCGATGTGAAGGAGCAGCGGCTTTACTTTGAGTTCCTCCCGGATGGCAGAGCTTCTCACCCTATCTCTAAGGGAGAGCCCCGCCACACGGCGGAGGAAACCCATTTCGGCCGCTTGTACCCGTGATCTTATCCTTTCGGTCATGACCCAAAGCTCATGACCATAGGTGAGGATGGGAACGTAGATCGACCGGTAAATTGAGAGCTTTGCCTTCCGGCTCAGCTCCTTCTTCACCACAACGGATCGGTACAACGTCCGCATTACTGAAGACGCCGCACCGATCCGCCTGTCGATCTCACGATCCACTCTTCCCCCACTCGTGAACAAGACTCCTAGGTACTTGAACTCCTCCACTTGGGGCAGGGTCTCCTCCCCAACCCGGAGATGGCACTCCACCCTTTTCCGGGCGAGAACCATGGACTCGGACTTGGAGGTGCTGATTCTCATTCCGGTCGCTTCACACTCGGCTGCGAACCGATTCAGTGAGAGCTGAAGATCCCGGCCAGATGAAGCCATCAGGACCACATCATCTGCAAAAAGGAGAGACCTAATCCCGCGGCCACCAAACCGGAACCCCTCAACGCCTTGTACCACAAAATGTCCACAATGAAATCCAAATGAAGGAAAATGCTGTCGTCTTGGTTTCTTTATAAATCTGGAGTCTCTCCACAAACCATCAGCTGGTGATGTACGACTCGATACTTTAATATATTGACACCAGATCTTTATGCTCTAATATTGAGTCTCAAATCAAAATATCAATACTTTTGCCACTTCAGTTCAGGTGTCTAAACTTTTCCTACCAAGGGGCCGCATACTAAAAAGTCAAAGAATGCGGGGGCCGTAACCGATATTGTGTCAGCTTTGTATTATTGCTGACTAAGTGTAGTAATATTATTTATTAGTTAGAAAATGTTCCGCTTTTTCTCCTTGCATTCTGATTTGTTTTGCTTTTTTACTATTGTTTTTTTTTTGCCATTTCAGAATAGAATAAGCATATTAATAATACAATTATATAACTGCATAACCTAGTATCAAAAATGTTACTGGTGCAATAATAATGTCCAGTTAAACATTTAAAAGTGTTTATTATGGTTGTTGTATTTTTTAAATTAATGAATAAGTTAGTAATATTTTATTTTTTAATTAACTGGCTGAACTTTGTTTATATTTTATGTATATTTTATTTAAATTTCGAGAGCTTCTAACATTTTAGATCAAGAGTGTCAACTTTTTTCACCAAGGGCGGCATACTGAAAAGTCAGGTGTTGAGAGGCCATTTTGTTATTTTTTATTTAAAAATAAAAATATTATTTGAAAATACACAACTTTTTACATTTTAGCATTTAAGTTAGGTATATTTGCATTAAGTATCGGATTGGTATTGCCGATAGCAGCCTGAATTTTACTTGGTACCGGATCAGAAAGTAAATAAGTCGTATCGCACATCACTACTTTCAGCTCCACCTGAAGTAAAAAGTGCCTTAATTTAGTCTTTTATAATTCATGGCAATGTACCTTTAAATGTGAAGAAATCCCTAACCTTGGACTTTCTGAAAAAGTAATTTTACTGGTGGGCTCTGTAACTACTTAAGTAAGTAAGTGATAACAGTCGTTTGGAAATGCGGGAATGATACGTCAGCAATGTTAGCTCCGTTTGTTGTGTAGCTTGCTTAGCCTTCTACTGTATGACAATAGTGTCATAAATAAGGATTTAGCTAAAAAGTACTTTCAACTGGACTAGTGTCTACTGGGTTAAAGTTAAGTTAAAGTACAAATGATTAGGTGTAGTGAAATTTGTCCTCTGCATTTAACCCATCCCCTTGATCACCGCCTGGGAAGTGAGGGGAGCAGTGGGCAACAGCATTGCCGCGCCCGGGATTCATTTATGGTGATTTAACCCCCAATTATAACCCTTGATGCCGAGTGCCAAGCAGTGAGGCAATGGGTCCCATTTTTTTATAGTCTTTGGTATGACTCGGCCGGGGTTTGAACTCCCAACCCACCGGTCTCAGTGCGGACACTCTAACCCAGGGGTAGGGAACCTATGGCTCTAGAGCCAGATGTGGCTCTTTTGATGACTGCATCTGGCTCTCAGATAAACCTTAGCTGACATTGCTTAACACGATAAGTAATGAATAACTCCGCTGGTAATCACAATGTTAAAAATAACGTTCAAAATATA
Source organism: Nerophis ophidion (assembly GCF_033978795.1). NCBI lineage: Eukaryota > Metazoa > Chordata > Actinopteri > Syngnathiformes > Syngnathidae > Nerophis > Nerophis ophidion. Next base: position 48,314,222 of record NC_084622.1, read on the forward strand.
AAACATTTTCATCCGTTTTCTACCGCACCTGTTCAAGCAATAACAATGTTATTAAAAAAAGAATTAGAGACTTAGTATACTCTAAAAATGTTGGTTTTACTTAAAAAATGCACGGATTTAGTTGTATTAGTACTTCGGTACTCTTGTCTTGTTCTGTATATTGTACAGTATTTTGTATTTATATAGTGTTTTTTAAATTGTACAGGATTGTTTGTTATTTTTAATAGATAGTAGTCTGTTTATTTCAATTGTTAGTTTTTCCTTAATTACATCTTGTGTTATTTATTTTACCCCATATTTGTTCCCACAACCGCACCTTAAGTTAGAGTCTTTAATCTTCCATCCATCCATCCATCCATCATCTTCCGCTTATCCGAGGTCGGGTCGCGGGGGCAACAGCCTAAGCAGGGAAACCCAGACTTCCCTCTCCCCAGCCACTTCGTCTAGCTCTTCCCGGGGGATCCCGAGGCGTTCCCAGGCCAGCCGGGAGACATTGTCTTCCCAACGTGTCCTGGGTCTTCCCCGTGGCCTCCTACCGGTTGGACGTGCCCTAAACACCTCCCTAGGGAGGCGTTCGGGTGGCATCCTGACCAGATGCCCGAGCCACCTCATCTGGCTCCTCTCGATGTGAAGGAGCAACGGCTTTACTTTGAGTTCCTCCCGGATGGCAGAGCTTCTCACCCTATCTCTAAGGGAGAGCCCCGCCACCCGGCGGAGGGAATTATTTTCTGCCGCTTGCACCCGTGATCTTATCCTTTCGGTCATGACCCACAGCTCATGACCATAGGTGAGGATGCGAACGTAGATCGACCGGTAAATTGAGAGCTTTGCCTTCCGGCTCAGCTCCTTCTTCACCACAACGGATCGGTACAACGTCCGCATTACTGAAGACGCCGCACCGATCCGCCTGTCGATCTCACGATCCACTCTTCCCCCACTCGTGAACAAGACTCCTAGGTACTTGAACTCCTCCACTTGGGGCAGGGTCTCCTCCCCAACCCGGAGATGGCACTCCACCCTTTTCCGGGCGAGAACCATGGACTCGGACTTGGAGGTGCTGATTCTCATTCCGGTCGCTTCACACTCGGCTGCGAACCGATCCAGCGAGAGCTGAAGATCCCGGTCAGATGAAGCCATCAGGACCACATCATCTGCAAAAAGCAGAGACCTAATCCTGCGGTTACCAAACCGGAACCCCTCAACGCTTTGACTTCGCCTAGAAATTCTGTCCATAAAAGTTATGAACAGAATCGGTGACAAAGGACAGCCTTGGCGGAGTCCAACCCTCACTGGAAATGAGGGTCTTTAATCTTGTTATATGCAAATATAATGACAACGTCTTTTCTATTCTATTTTATTCTATTCTATTCAGTGTTAAAAAAATATGATATGGCTCTCATGGAAATACATTTTAAAATATTTGGCTTTCAGGGCTCTCTCAGCCAAAAAGGTTCCCGACCCCTGCTCTAACCACTAGGCCACTGAGTAAGTGTTTGCCACGATCGCAATGTAGCTTATGTAGCCGCTATTGTTTACAAGTGGTCAAACCAGCAGTGCAAGAAAAGTAATAACATGATATGGAATAGAAACATTTTTTATTGCAATATACACATACATACGTCCAAGATTTAGCATTGGAGAGACTAAGGACTCAGTCGAAGTTGACCATTAGCCAGCGTCTCGTACCAGATTTGCAGCCTGGCGTCCTTCCTTTATCTCTCTGTCCACGTTGTCTCCTCTATGAGCAGACAAAAAAATACGGTCTCGCTATATCATCTAGGATGCTGTGATGTGTTGAAAGTCAAATAAAAATTACAAGGCGGTTGGCGATCACCGATGTCCATATTCTATAAAATCTTAGCAAAACAAAAATCAACTACTAAACAGGTCTGTCGGCGCAGGGTCGAAAGCCCAGTCACCGTGGTAAGGAGGGCTTCATTTCCATCTAACAACCCCGCCTCTGAAAAACAAACCGTTTTTATGAGGAGAAGATGGGTCTGTACAGCAAAATCAATGCAAAAATGTTCACCAATTTTGACATGTTTTGAAAACCAAAATGAAGTGTTAAAAATTGAAACAAAAATAATGTGACCTCTTTGAAGAAAAACAAATTGCATGATTAACCGGTGATTATATATGATAAATGCATTTTTTTTTATTAATCACATGCCTTAACACGTCAACTTTGACAGACTTAGTCATTAATAATGGTACATGAGAATTCCACAGATAATATTGTGTAAAATTCAGACTTTTTTCAAAAAGTGTTCAAAAAACAAACAGATAATGTTCTGCGGCGTGCAAACTAATATCTGAAATTCAGTGTTAACAGAAAACACCAAATGAGGAAGGCTGAGATGGAAATGTTTGTGAAGCATCCATCACCCAATACTTTGGAAATGCAATATACTTTATCAAAATCCAAATTCAAGACAAGCCGCAATAGAAAGCATTTTAAAACATGATGTCTGTGGAGGCCTGTGACAACCATGACAGGAAATGGTGATATTTTAGTTCTGCTGTGTATGGTTGCACATGACAGTAAAACAGAATCAAACAGTCAATCAAATCAAATAAAAAAAACAAAATTGCTTGTCAGACAGCTACAAATGTCAAGGACAAGAAAATGCAATGCAATCAATCAAACAAATAAAGTTGCAAAGAAACTCGGTTTACATAACATCCTTCTGTCCATCGTCCATCTTCAGCCACTATTACCCAACCGACTGCTGGATTTTATACCAAGCTAAAGAAATCTCCCTGTGAAGGAATGGGCTGTGTTTGGCTTCACGTCGGACAAATTGCATTTTTTGGATGTATGAAAAATGCCACTACATGCTTTATTTCATGTGAAGGTGTCTAATAAGTATGATCTATCATCTAATGTCCACAAAAAAGAAACAGTTCAAAGTGACCTGGCATATATCCTACCACAGGGATGCCAGGATAAAGCAATACATTAAGATTTTTCAAAAGGCACCTGTGAAACAAAAAAAAACATTAAAGTCTATGTGATTACATTTCCTTCAGGTAAAAATTAAATCAACATACAGTGGCCACAAATGTGGTCATCTAAACACATTTTCCCATCCGATGATTCACAGCATTTTCTTCTGCTTCCATAAATATCCACTCTATAAATATGTCACATCCTTACAATACAATAAAATAAGCCATAAATCATGGCTTAGAAAGATTTTGCCAGTACCAAATGAAAGTGTGTGTGTGACACTATTCATAGGTTATGGGTAAGACACACACGTCATAAAACATAGCAGTCTTGAAATACTGATTAGTGAGGCTTAAACAAAGTAAGTTTAAAGTTAATGATGATGCAGTTTTTGAATGATGGTATAATATAAAAGTTTTAGGAAAACAGCACAAAATATAATAAAGAGACTATTAAATCACTTGTTCACAATGTAGGGACATCAGTCTTACCAATGTAAAATCAAACAAATCTTCAGGCTTAATTTCACATTAAGAACAATCAATCAGCTCCTGGGACATAATTCCACTGTTCTGAATGTCTGCGCTGGGTCAGTGGTTGCAAGCAGGGCTTTTGCGGAGTCCTTATGAGCCTCCATAAACCTCTGCAAGTACTTTGAGGTGTAGAGCCAGTGATGTTTCAGGACGTCCTCGAGTTCATAGGCCTTTGACTGACGTGCATTCATCTTACGGAAACGCCTGAACAGTTTGTTTGCTGACTCGTTCCCCTCACTTGCCCAGGCTCCGATAGACCCATCTCGTTCTATTATCTCGGGAACATGGGCCAGAGTCTTGTGCAGGTAATTAGTTATCTTGCCATTATACCTGTATTTGAAGGTAGAGGAGATGAGGTCAGCAAAGCGCTGAGAGTTAAAGGTGTAGCGGCACAGCTGGTCAGGACACTCTTTGGCTGGGCAGGTGGAGCGCCACACAGGCTTCATTTGAAGGTAAAGCCTCATCAGCTCCCTCAGGGCTTCCCTCCTCTCCTCTGAGGGAACCAGCTGACACACCACTTCCACAGCCTCCATGGTCATTAGCTTGCGGGCATAGTTGCCATTCATCCTCATCACTGGTTTGAGCTTTAGCTTCTGCCTCAGTTCTTTATCTACAGCTGCCCGCCAGCTGCGCCGTTCTTCCTTGCTGGGCTTTTCTTTTCGGTACACCTCTCCTATTTCATCCTGGAAAATTTTGTAGAACTCGGTGGCGTTGCCAATGTCACAATGTAATGCATCCAATGTGGATTGGGTCTCCATGAAGGGCTTGGCAGAGACCCCTTTGACTCTGTCTCGTAATTCCTCTACAGACTCAGAAAAAGGGTTGGTTCGCCAGATTTCATAACGATGCAGGTTCTCATCATGACTTCGTGTAATTGAGTGGAGTACTATATTTTCAGAGGCGTGCACTCGACTGGAGTCACACAGCGTGCATATATAGGTAGAGCCTGAGGCTTCCAGGCCCTCAAATTCGCGTACAATCTTCTCATCGTATCCCGTGCCCCTGAAGTGGAAGCGGAAAGATCGAGGCAGGCCAGCTATGGATAGGATGAGCCTACTCTTCTTCATTGCATTACGCTCTGCAACTATTGGCCCTAGGAGAGCTGTGAGTGTCTCGTGGTCCGATTCATCCGCAAACATCAGACACAGGGGCTTACAGGAAAGTTCGGAATTTGGCTTTGGCTCAGTGAAAATGGTAACCTCCTCGTTGTTTTCACCTCGAAAAACCGAAATAGACATAACGGTGAAAGAGAAACGCACAGCTTTCTCTGGAACAACCGGTCCCCCTCCATGTTTTTCACTGATATCTCCCATGCCATCACAAGATTCTTTGATCATAACACTGAAACCAAGGGTACAGGCACTGTCTTCCATCCCTATGTCTCTCAGCCCCTCAACAATGTCCTCCTCCAGGTCCTTTATTGCTGATACCAGAGCCACATCATAGCGGAATCTTCGAGTGATGGTGTCAGCTGGTGCATCATCTAATGAGCAAGTCCATCCAGAGAGCCCATCAATAATGCCAACGTTGCAAGCTGCAGACACATTCTGGAGAGCTGGCTGCCATTCGAACTGGTCAAAACCAGGGAGTAACTCTTTCTCTGCAGCTCGGAGAGTGTGCAAGGGCTGGAAGATCTGGCGGCCACTCGTGGCTTTAACAGTCCGGTACATTTTGTGATATTGGCTGCAGCTCAGGAAAGTGTTGACCCTAATGGCCAAACACACAGCCGGATGCAACGCGAAGCCCCTGCCTGCAAAAAGAGACAAATTAAAGAGTTTCAGTCAAACACAAAAATAGGCAAAATAAAACTCATTTAAAAGGCAAGAAGAAAGAAATGCAAAGGGGACATCCAGATAACTAGTTAGCACCAAAATGTGAATTTTAGCTGCAGAGACTATTTTGTTTACTATGGAACTTTCTGACCACTACCTGGAAACACCAAAACTGTTATTCAGAGCACAGAAGCTCATGGATACAAAATATACAATTTACTAATTTCCAAATGTTATAATAGGCCAGAGGGGTAAATCAGCGAAGCTGGCAAAAAAAAATATGTATTGGCTACAGATAAAAACAGATAACAGCTGGCTTCAATTCCCAAATGGGGAAGTTGGTGTTGTCTGTGACATTTGCACATACAAGAGCTGCTGGTGTTCTGATTCAGCCCCTTCACAAGAGGTGTTATTCCATATCAAAGGGAGTATAAAAATGAAAGACTGACAGTCAGGCAGAAAGAGAGTGAGGGCTGGAGAACAACAACGGTGGTGTACTATAGACAGGGATGGACAAGCATGAAAAGCGTTTCAATCAAAAGCACAGAAAAGCTCCTTTTTTTAAAATACTGAACTTTTACACACTGAACTTTTCAACTCGTTAATTAAGAGAAGAGTGGAGCCCTTAGATTATGCCCGAAATAAATGAGAACTAATTAATTAAGCTGTTTGTGTCTTTAGGAGGTATGAGGGATGTACACTGATTGAACAAAGGCCTGATTAATAGCCTCTTACCTTGCATCATGACCTCTAACTCATCTGCTTTCTGATGTTCATTCCCAGATCTCAGTGCCAGCAGATACAGCGTCAGACACACAGACTTCAGGTCGCCACCTTCCTCTTTTTCTGCAAACGCCTTCACCTGATTCTTCAGTTCCCTCAGTCGATGCTTCTGGGCCCGCCGTGTGAGCGATAGCAAGTGCTGCCGGGGTCGTCCTCCTTTATTGGTTATCAGGTAGTTGTCAAGATATGATGATTGCTGTCTCGTTGCATCCTGCATTTGCAGATCATGGTCCGTACAGTGAGCTTTAAATGAGTCTAGTCTTACTTGTCGGCCACAGCCATCTCTCGGGCAGACCAAAAAAAGAGAATATAGGACCGACAAAAAAGTTTTGGCAGGAAGAATGAGGTCATTGTTGGCACAGGGTAAGTTGCAGGCCGGGCAGTGAGGTCCTATAATGTGGTTGTATTTTATGATACAGCTGCGGCAGAACAGGTGCCCGCAGGGGCCTTGAACTGGGTCAGAGAGCAGATGGTCACACACCATGCAAGTAAAAGAACAGAAGAAGTCAACAGGGAGATTCTCAGACATAAGCTTGCTACTCAGGTGCTCCTTCTGACAATGTGTGATGGTCCTCACCCAGTGATCTCTTTGGACACTGGGACTTCTCCATCCCTTTAGCACAGGACCATGAAGATGGCCTCCAAACGGTCTCAGAATCCGACTCTCACCGCTGACAGTGCTGTGGCCTTGGTCCAACCTTATTCTTTTCCCTAAGCAGTGGGCCCTGGGAGTGACTTTGATCCTTTTTCTTCCCATCCGCTGGTACAAATGTTTCGTGGGTGAACAAATGTGGCAGAGGGCATAATGAGGTTTCCATTCTGGGACATTGGTCCTGGATAAATTGCAAACACCCCCTCCTTGCATGGCTATTGTCCAGCAGCGATGGCAGAAGGAAAGAGGATGGACGGATTCTGTATCATGTCTCACATTCACTTTGAAGACTTTAAGAATGACATCTGGCCATTTTGTTGACAAGCAGCCCATTTTGCGAAGGGAATTCCTGCTTTCGTCATCCAAAGCTGCATGGACATCATAGACTGGGCCTTTGACTTTTCTTAAAGTGGTTCCACAAAGGCGGCACAGACACCTAAAAAGAGATCAACAATCATATATGTGTTTTCAACATTGCAGATTTTTTTTTTTTAACGTTTTTAATTGAAACTATCAAAGTTAAAAGTTATATTATCACTGATAGTCACACACATACCAGGTGTGGTGAAATTACCCTCTGCAATAGACCTATTCCCTTGTTCCACCCTCTGGAAGGTGAGGGGAGCAGTGAGCAGCACCAGTGATTCAACCTCCAATTCCAGCCCTTAAAGCTGAGTGGCAAGCAGGTACGTAATGGGTCCCATTTTTGTTGTTGCGAGTGTCAAGTTGCCCCAGTTTTTCACAACATAACGAGCCGGTGGTTTCAACTATGGAAGCCCAGTTTTAACCTAATAAATTACCCCGGAAGTGATGAAGTATTTTTATGCTGTTGCCATGTTTTAGTGGACGGGCGACAGCTACACCAATGTGATGCTTCGAGGATCCTTTGTTACCGGTGAGTAATGTAACTAACAGTAGAACATACTTGCCAACCCTCCCGGATTTTCCGGGAGACTCCCGGAAATCAGCACCTCTCTCGAAAACCTCCCGGGACAAATTTTCTCCCGAAAATCTCCCGAAATTCACACGGAGCTGGAGGCCACGCCCCCTAAAGCTCCATGAGAAGTCAACAATGTTGTGACCCACTTAAACAGGACAATACTGCCATCTACTGTACATAGAATAGATTAGAATGTACTTTATTGATCCCTGGGGGATATTCAGCACCACAGTTTGCTCACAATAAACAATGATCCATCCATCCATTTTCTACCGCTTATTCCCTTTTGGGGTCGCGGGGGGCGCTGGCGCCTATCTCAGCTACAATCGGGCGGAAGGCGGGGTACACCCAGGACAAGTCACCACCTCATCGCAGGGCCAACACAGATAGACAGACAACATTCACACTCACATTCACACACTAGGGCCAATTTAGTGTTGCCAATCAACCTATCCCCAGGTGCATGTCTTTGGAAGTGGGAGGAAGCCGGAGTACCCGGAGGGAACCCACGCATTCACGGGGAGGACATGCAAACTCCACACAGAAAGATCCCGAGCCTGGGATTGAACCTATGACTGCAAGACCTTCGTATTGTGAGGCAGACGCACTAACCCCTCTGCCACCGTGAAGCCCATAATAAATAATATAATATATATAATATATTATATATACAATATATAATATATGAATAATAAATAATATAATATATATATAATGTATTATATATACAATATATAATATATGAATAACATAAATATATTCTACATATATTCTACATTTAAGTGCAGTCAAGGAACATTAGGGAGTCTGTTCTGAAGCCACGGCAGAACAAAGGTTACTGAAATAGTGAAAGGTAAGTGTTGTTGTTGTTTTTTTTAGAAACTAAGTAGTTAGTAGAACAACTGTGTTTTTATTACTGTGTATTTGATAGGTGCCATCTGAAATTCAACTATTTCTTTTGTTTACATATACAATAAAATAAATATATATAGCTAGAATTCACTTTAACTCAAGTATTTCTTATATATATATATATATATATATATGTGTGTATATATATATATATGTACATATATATGTATATATAAAATATATATGAAATACTTGCGTTGGTGAATTATACTACTCTCCTCTTAACCACGCCCCCCGCCCCAACCACGCCTCCGCCCAACCCCCGACCACGCCCCTGACCCCCACCCCCACCTCCCGAAATCGGAGGTCTCAAGGTTGGCACGTATGCAGTAGAACATACTCAAGGCTACTATATTGGGTGAAATAAGTGTAAAGGGGGACTATATGGATGTTATTTCATGTTTAGAGGACTATTATTATGTTAAAATTATATATATTTAGAAAGTCGGAAATAGCTTTTTATGATCTGTGAAAATATTCAATTTATTGATAATCCTACTTCTTAATAATATGTTCATCCCGGTTATGTACGATCCCAATTAACCGTGATAAAAGAGTGACAACTGTAAAAGGTTTATGTAAATAAATCACCTGAGATGGTTCATGTGGTTTTCCATTTCTTCTAGCCTCAAATCCATTTTTTGGCCAGGCCCTTTAACATTTTCCTTGACACAACCTGGACTCACGCCGTTATCTAACGCCATACTCGGGTTACAGATGCCTGCCATGGCTTCGTTCTCCGGCTGCATCTCACTGGGCGCAGGGGCCCTCTCAATGGACTTCACTCTGAACAGTTTAAACTTCCACTGAGAGTACTTGGAATGAGGATGGTGGAGCTCAGCCGGCATGGATGATCGGGGGCCATCTGTCTCCAAGCTTTCCTCTGCCATCATCGGACTTAGGCCTTGGAGAGGTGGAAAAAAATGAGCGTTATGTGAATGGATGACTAATATTCATATGTGACAAAATAAAGGAAGAAATAAAGTCCCCATGAGAAGCACATGTAGGGATGCAGTATAAATATTTCAGGGTTCCTCATCACATCCCCAGGCCTAGTTTTCTTGGAGCACTAACATTACTGGAAACAAACATAGCAGGTATCCACTGCACTGCAATACTATGTTAATGCATGACACAGTTCATAAAGATTTATATATATATATATATATATATATATATATATATACAAACCACGTTTCCGTATGAGTCGGGAAATTGTGTTATATGTAAATATAAACGAAATACAATGATTTGCAAATCATTTTTAACCCATGTTCATTTGAATATGCTACAAAGACAACATATTTGACAATGTATGATTATTTTGCAAATAATCATTAACTTTAGAATTTGATGCCAGCAACATGTGACCAAGAAGTTGGGAAAGGTGGCAATAAATACTGATAAAGTTGAGGAATGCTCATCAAACACTTATATGGAACATCCCACAGGTGTGCAGGCTAATTGGGAACAGGTGGGTGACATGATTGGGTATAAAAACAGCTTCCCAAAAAATGCTCAGTCTTTCACAAGAAAGGATGGGGCGAGGTACACCCCTTTGTCCACAACTGTGTGTGCAAATAGTCAAACAGTTTAACAACAACGTTTCTCAAAGTACAATTGCAAGAAATTTAGGGATTTTAACACATACGGTCCATAATATCATCAAAAGGTACAGAGAATCTGGAGAAATCGCTCCATGTAAGCGGCATGGCCGGAAACCAACATTGAGTCACCGTGACCTTCAATCCCTCAAACGGCACTGTATCAAAAACCGACATCAATATCTAAAGGATATCACCACATGGGCTCAGGAATACTTTAAAAAAACCACTGTCACTAAATACAGTTCATCGCTACATCTGTAAGTGCAGGTTAAAGCTCTACTACCGTCAAAGACCAAGGAGCTGGTCATTGACTTTGGGAGGTCGAGTCCACGGTCACAACTTATTGTGATCGAGGGAGTTGAGGTACAGACCGTGGACTCATTCAAGTACCTCGGGGTTTGGGTGGACAATAAGCTGGACTGGACTGTTAACACAGACCACCAGTACAAGAAAGGACAGAGCAGGCTGTACTTCCTCAGGAGACTGCACTCCTTCAACATTTGTAGAAAACTCCTGTGGATGCACTACCAGTCTGTGGTTGCCAGTGTTCTGTTCTACATGGTAGTGTGCTGGGGGGGGCAGTACATCTAAGAAGGACAGCTCCAGACTTGAGAAACTGATCAGGCGGGCCGGTTCTACAATGGGAATGAAACTGGACTCACTGGTGATGGTGGCAGAGAAGAGGACTGTTGACAAACTAGTGAGCATCCTGGATGATGCCAGTCACCCTCTGCATAGTGTTATCAGTAGCCAGAGGAGCCTGTTCAGTGCTAGACTGCTTCATCCCAAGTGCAGGACTAATAGACTCAAGAACTCCTTTGTCCCACACGCCATTAGACTGTACAACTCCTCTCTGGGACGGGGGACGGGGGGTACTAGGATGACAGGGGATGCAAAACAATAACATTGCAATACGTTTTTATAACATGGTCACTACTGCCTACTTTGTCTTGTTATATTCTTATTTTACTGTTATATTGTTATTCCCATTGTTTTTATTCTTTTTGTAATATTTCTCTATTTTGTTTCCATTTAAACCCCCATTATTTACTTTTTACTTTTTTCTTTAAATTGACCTCAACTCTGTACACTGCTGCTGGAATTTTAATTTTCCTGAAGGAACTCTCCTGAAGGAATCAATAAAGTAATATCTATCTATCTATCTATCATCGCTACATCTGTAAGTGCAGGTTAAAGCTCTACTATCCTAAGCAAAAGCCATTAGTCAACAACATCCAGAAACGCCGCCGGCTTCTCTGGGCCCGAGATCATCTAAGATGGACTGATGCAAAGTGGAAAAGTGTTCTGTGGTCTGACGAGTCCACATTTCAAATTTTTTTAGGAAATATTCGACATTGTGTCATCCGGACCAAAGGGGAAGCAAACCATCCAGACTGTTATCGACGCAAAGTTCAAAAGCCAGCCTCTGTGATGGTATGGGGGTACATTAGTGCCCAAGGTATGGGTAACTTACACATCTGTGAAGGCACCATTAATGCTGAAAGGTACGTACAGGTTTTGGAACAACATATACTGTCATCTAAGCGCCGTCTTTTTGGGGGGGGGGTTGTATATATGTATGTGTATAGGTGTTCCTCTCATGTAATTTCTTTGACACAGAAGTTGCTAAGTGGCAGCCTGATTCTTTTCCAGACTGTCAATTATTTATATTTATTTATATATATTTATATATATTTATTTATTTATATATTTATATATTTATTAAAAAAAGTCTGCGGGCTATAGAGCGTTTTCCGTTCGGGCTCCAGTACTCTGGAATGCCCTCCCGGTAACAGTTCGAGATGCCACCTCAGTAGAAGCATTTAAGTCTCACCTTAAAACTCATTTGTATACTCTAGCCTTTAAATAGACTCCCTTTTTAGACCAGTTGATCTGCCGTTTCTTTTCTTTTTCTTCTATGTCCCACTCGCCCTTGTGGAGGGGGTCCGGTCCGATCCGGTGGCCATGTACTGCTTGCCTGTGTATCGGCTGGGGACATCTCTGCGATGCTGATCCGCCTCCGCTTGGGATGGTTTCCTGCTGGCTCCGCTGTGAACGGGACTCTCGCTGCTGTGTTGGATCCGCTTTGGACTGGACTCTCGCGACTGTGTTGGATCCATTGTGGATTGAACTTTCACAGTATCATGTTAGACCCGCTCGACATCCATTGCTTTCCTCCTCTCTAAGGTTCTCATAGTCATCATTGTCACCGACGTCCCACTGGATGTGAGTTTTCCTTGCCCTTATGTGGGCCTACCGAGGATGTCGTGGTGGTTTGTGCAGCCCTTTGAGACACTAGTGATTTAGGGCTATATAAGTAAACATTGATTGATTGATTGATATTTGTCATTTTGAAAAGATGGAGAGCTCTACCCCATAAATTATATATGTGAAGACAGAGGAAAATTGAACAGTACAGAGTAAAGATATTTCACAATACATTGATATTGAAGAGACAGGAAAAGAGAAAAAGTCACTTAGTAAAGATCAAAATGACTTATTTCCAACACAACGTTGTTCAGTTAAACAGTTCCTAATTCAACAGACAAGATCAATGATGTCAACCTGACTCCAATTCCAGCATTACCTAGTCAAACAATCACATGAAATATTTATGCATAATATATATTTTAAGTCTTACCATTGTATATGTTTGGCCCTTGCAGCAGCATCTTCTGTCTATGCACCTATTTATTTCTAATGCTGAACTCTCTTTTGAGACCCACAGCTGAGCCTGTGTGCACGAGTGTCAGCTGCGCTCCTACCTTGTTTTTCAGTCTCAGCTGGCGTCGGTCTCTTGGGGGTCCTCTCTGTGTGGGGGCACAAGGGAAGCCCTGGAGCCAAAAACCCAGACACACTGCCGTGTGTGTTTGTGTTTTACTTTCACAGCTTCAGGCATCTGTTACCAGAAGTCAAACCTCCATATTCTGGAATCGATGTTGTCTTGGGTTTTGTGGCTTGTATTTGTACCCTTCCTTCGTTAGGATCCCAACAGTCAACGCTCACCACCTGATGCCGCCAGCTGATTTCTACCCCCAAAAAACAAGGTCGCACGTGTTCATAGTTTGGGGTTTAACACAAACAACTTTTTACCGACTATGTTTGTGCATACAGGAATAAAGGAGATAAGTGTTCATTATTTGTAAAACATACGGAATTACGGAGTGACCACACTTAGTAAGTCTGTGTAAATTGTGTGCAAACATGCATTTGACGGAGTGAGTTATCATCCTTCAACCTAATAAAAAAATAAACATTTTGGCTCCAGCTTTCTTTTTGCACAATAAAATGCAGTTTGCTTAAAGGCCTACTGAGACCCACTACTACCCACCAGGCAGTCTGATAGTTTATATATCAAAGATGAAATATTGACATTGCAACACATGCCAATACGGCCTTTTTAGTTTACTAAATTGCAATTTTAAATTTCCCGGGAGTTTTTTCTTGAAAACGGCGCGTAATGATGACGTGTACGCTTGACGTCACGGGCTGTTAGGAAATATGAGCGCTGCACACACACACAGCTAAAAGTCGTCTGCTTTAACCGCATAATTACACAGTATTTTGGAGATCTGTGTTGCTGAATCTTTTGCAATTTGTTCAATTAATATTGGAGGAGTCAAAGTAGAAAGATGGAGTTGGGAAGCTTTAGCCTTTAGCCACACAAACACACGGTGATTCCTTGTTTAAAATTCACGGAGGTTAAACTTTACTATGGATCACAGCGAACATGGATCCCAACCAAATGTCAACCAGCAGGTTTCAGTGAGAAAATTGTGGTAAAAAGTCGCTTCTTACCGGAGATAAGCTGAGCTTGTGCCGCCCATGAAGCTGCCGTCAACTTCCCTGAGACATTGACACCCGTGGACACACACCTCCGACTATCAGGTACTATTAAACTCACTAAAACACTAGCAACACAATAGAAAGATAAGGGATTTCCCAGAATTATCCTAGTAAATGTGTCTAAAAACATCTGAATCCTGTCCCAATGCAATCGCGTTTTTTTTTTAACTTGTTTTTTTTTTTGTTTGTTTTTATAGTCCGTTGCTACCAATATCCTCAAACATGAATATTTCATCCTCGCTCAAATTATTGGGGAAATTGTCGTTTTCTTGGTCCGAATAGCTGTTTTTGTAGGAGGCTTCCATTAGAAACAATGTGAAGATGTGAGGATCCATCAACATGTGACGTCATCGTCTGCGACTTCCGGTAGAGGCAGGGCTTTTCTGTTAGCAAGCAAAAGTTGCGAACTTTATCGTGGATGTTCTCTACTAAATCCTTTCAGCAAAAATATGGCAATATCGCAAAATGATCGAGTATGACACATAAAATGGACCTGCTATCCCCGTTTAAATAAGAAAATCTCGTTTCAGTAGGCCTTTAATGTCTCTCTATGAATAAAATATGTTAAAGGAAAACATTATACATCACAGATGAAACAATATGCTATGTATGAATGTATGTAGGTATGTATGTATGCAGTTTACAGCATATATGTATATATATGAATGAATTTAAAATGAATTCTAAAATTCACAGGCTGCCAGAGCGAGGCAATAAGAACATGCATGCTCTCGTTTTTTGTGTCCCTGTCAGCAGACCAGTGAAGCAGCGTTTGCATGTAGGTGTGACTGAGTGAGGGCTGGTAGACTCCGGTACAAAGTGTATTGCAGTGGTTTCACTTTTGAAAATTGCCTGAGCGGGGAGAAAAAAAAGCTTGCTACACAATTGATTTGTCTATCCAGACTTAAGGTGCTGTGTAAAGTCTGCAACCGTACGTGACATTACATGCAATAAAAATATCGTAAATATGGTACCCCTCAGTTTTACTTGAATTGGCACCCTGAACAGGTCGATACCTGTAAAAGCAACACATTTGGTACACATTCTTATTCATTTGTAATAGTTCTAGGGATTAGTAATATTTTGAAGTGGACTGCTTTTTTGTTTTGTTTTTGCTATTTCCCTTGTGGATCAATAGAGTTTTTCTAAGTCTACAGATTGTATGTGCATTCAGTTTGCTTATTAAAATCAATCAATCAATCAATCAAAGTTTACTTATATAGCCCTAAATCACTAGTGTCTCAAAGGGCTGGACAAACCACTACTACATCCTCGGTAGGCCCACATAAGGGCAAGGAAAACTCACACCCAGTGGGACATCGGTGACAATAATGACCCAGTGGGACGTCGGTGACAAGGATGACTATGAGAACCTTGGAGAGGAGGAAAGCAATGGATGTCGAGCGGGTCTAACATGATACTGTGAAAGTTCAATCCATAACGGATCCAACACAGTCGCGAGAGTCCAGTCCAAAGCGGATCCAACACAGCAGCGAGAGTCCCGTTCACAGCGGAGCCAGCAGGAAACCATCCCAAGCGGAGGCGGATCAGCATCGCAGAGATGTCCCCAGCCGATACACAGGCGAGCAGTACATGGCCACCGGATCGGACCGGACTCCCTCCACAAAGGAGAGTGGGACATAGAAGAAAAAGAAAAGAAACGGCAGATCAACTGGTCTAAAAAGGGAGTCCATTTAAAGGCTAGAGTATACAAATGAGTTTTAAGGTGAGACTTAAATGCTTCTACTGAGGTGGCATCTCCAACTTTTACCGGGAGGGCATTCCAGAGTACTGGAGCCCGAACGGAAAAAGCTCTATAGCCCGCAGACTTTTTTTGGGCTTTGGGAATCACTAACAAGCCGGAGTCCTTTGAACGCAGATTTCTTGCCGGGACATATGGTACAATACAATCGGCAAGATAGGATGGAGCTAGACCGTGTAGTATTTTATACGTAAGTAGTAAAACCTTAAAGTCACATCTTAAGTGCACAGGAAGCCAGTGCAGGTGAGCCAGTACAGGTGTAATGTGATCAAACTTTCTTGTTCTTGTCAAAAGTCTAGCAGCCGCATTTTGTACCAACTGTAATCTTTTAATGCTAGACATGGGGAGACCCGAAAATAATACGTTACAGTAATCGAGGCGAGACGTAACAAACGCATGAATAATGATCTCAGCGTCTTTAGTGGACAGAATGGAGCGAATTTTAGCGATATTACGGAGATGAAAGCATGAGCTGGGCTTTTAGTGGACACCAAATAACAAGCAGTGTTGTGATCCGGTTCCCGGATCACATCTTTAGTCTATGTTTGAGTCCCTATTTGTGTTTTGATTATTATTTTTTGGCCTCTTCCTATTCTGAGTTTTGCCCTTCCTGTTTTATCTCGTCTCCATGGTTTCTCAATTGTTCCACCTGCTATGCTTTTTGACGCACACCTGTTGGCAAGTGTTTACTTTAGTATTCAAGCCTGCATTCTTCCTCAGTTCGTTCTTGGTTCATGGTTTGCGGTAAGCAACAGTCACGTTTATTATTCAGCTTTGTATTAACCTAAGTCACGTCTTGGCTTCTGTGGACACTTTGGACTCGATGCTTGCTAACTAGTAGCATTACCTTTCCGTGTGTAGTCATGCCGTTTTATTTCGGTTTTGTACAAGTTTTCGTTTACCCTTTTGTATATTAAAACCAGCTCTTACCTGCTATCCTGCCTGTCTGGTCCCACTGCATCCTGGGGTGAAACCTTCGTGCATCATTATGAGTTCTTAATGTGACAAGCAGGTATTTTCAGGGGCAAATTGGAACAAAAATGTGAACTTTTTTGGTCCAAACTAGCCACCAGCATTCTTTGAAAGCCCAATTTTTTAAAATCATTTGACTCCTAACCTAAATGTATTTTGAAGCATCTTTTTTGGGATAACACAAATACATGGGAATCAAATTGTTAAATGTATTTTCAGTACAAAAAAAGACAAGAAAACTAAACAAAAAACTAGAAAATAAAAATAAACCAACGAATAATGTTACGTCTTTTCGAGGATGCGTCGAAATTGAACACAGCAAAGGTAAGGTTTAATTATTTATTTGAATAACAAAAGGTGCTAGAGAACAACAATACTTGAGCTAAGAAAAGGCAAACAAAAGACGCTAGCATGAAAGCTAGGATAAACAAATAGTAAACTAAACTGTCACATAGGCACACAAAGGGTAAAAAAAAAACCTTTAGCATGAGAGCTAAGAATGAATAAAATTGCGCAGCGTGAGAGCTCGCGAGAATAATAAATACATGGGTTGTACTTGTATAGCGCTTTTCTACCTTCAAGGTACTCAAAGCGCTTTGACACTACTTCCACATTTACCCATTCACACACACATTCACACACTGATGGAGGGAGCTGCCATGCAAGGCGCCAACCAGCACCCATCAGGAGCAAGGGTGAAGTGTCTTCCTCAGGACACAACGGACATGACGAGGTTGGTACTAGGTGGGATTTGAACCAGGGACCCTCGGGTTGCGCACGGCCACTCTCCCACTGCGCCACGCCGTCCCTACAGGAACCATACAGGAATTGCATGTAAGCAAAAGTGCAAAGTAGACGTACCGTTGTGTGAAAACAAACTAGAGTCCCAGGCAGAAGAATGAAAAGAGGAAGGCTTATAAAGGGAAGATGATTAACAGAGAACCGGGAGTAACAGCTGAAACTAATAGGTAACCATGGTGATGGACTAAACGGGAAATAAACGGATCAAACGGAGAATGAGAACAAAGATGGAAAAACAAACAATAATAATATGTGAAGATCCGAGTCACGGATCGCAACAAATAAAGCTAAGAACTATTGTATACCAAGGCAAGACATAGATGAATAATAAACTGACCAGTCCATTATTGATCAGCCCACCAGGAAAACTCCCAGTGCTCTCCATGGACTAAGCGCCACTGGGTTAGATTTTTCCAGTATTACTGATAATTTTTTCGTGAAATTTAATGTTCTGATCCGATGGTCAGATCATCACATATTGTAGCTTTCTTCCTTTTTTCACATTCTGTGGTTTGACTTCTTTATTTCCTGTTTGCTCTGTCACCATGGTTGCTTATTTGTCCTACCTGCTCCCTTGTTTTCGACGCACACCTGTTTTGTTAATCACCTGCCTCATTTAAGCCTGCCCCTTTTGTTATTTCGTTCTCGGTTCCCAATTTGCTTTCACGCAACAGATGACGTCTTGCTTTTCATGTTTGTACTCGCTAGCTCTCGTTTTTGTTTATTCCTAGCTCTCATGCTAGCGCCATTTGTTTGCCTTTTCTGCTTAGCTCCAGTGTTTTTGTTCTAGCCTGTTTTATTAGTTTAATAAATACTTATTTCTTACCTTACGCTGTGTTCTTCTCCGACGCATATCATTTAAAGATTTAAGATCTTTAAATGATATGACCTTTAATTTATCTATCCTTGTTATAATATCTGACTGTAAATTGTCCATCAAGCCTGAAAGGTTGTCTTTCTATTTGCACCCTGAAAATGACTAGTGACCAGTCATGGTGCACAAACTCAGCTGGAATAGGCTCCAGCTTTGTTATATCCAAAATGAGGAAAAATATTTCTGTCAAAAAAAATAAAAAAAACATTTGTATCAGTACACTTACTTTTCAACTATTTAATACAACAAATATAAGACAGTGAAAGAAAAGCAATACAATAATTGCAGACAGGTTCCACTTCTCCCATCGACATTAACTGACATCAATTTAATTGGTGCTTAATATAAAACATACTGAGTAAAAACAATACAATAGAATGTACTTTTAATAACTACAGTAGTTTTGTGAAGTAATATAAGAATAATGTACAGTTTTTATTTTGGAAAGTGTACTTCTAGGGTATCATCTTCCAGCTGGTTGTGTGTCAAACACACCATCTGCAGCTTTTATTTGTGTTCAAGTCAAACTGCTTCGCCATGTTCGCATGGTTTTGATGATATCTTTTGAATTAAATTAAAATCATCCACTACTTCTTCTCAGCACTGTCCTTTACACTTGTAAAACAACCTTATGTCGCACTCTAGCTAAAAGCTAATGCTGGAAAGTAAGACCAGTTGTTTTAGGCAAGGCAAGGCAACTTTATTTGTATAGCGCTTTTCATACTCAAGGCAGACTCAAAGTGCTTCACAGACAACAAAGTGAAATGAAAGAAAATAAAAGCAAAATTAAAATGCAGACAATAAAAATAAAAACAGTGCGGATGTTAAAAGTTAAAAGATTTAGCTGAAAGCTAAGGTGAACAATGGGGTTCATTGTGACATTTGCAACCAGTTGATCTGCCGTTTCTTTTCTTTTTCTTCTATGTCCCACTCTCCCTTGTGGAGGGGGTCCGGTCCGATCCGGTGGCCATGTACTGCTTGCCTGTGTATCGGCTGGGGACATCTCTGCGCTGCTGATCCGCCTCCGCTTGGGATGGTTTCCTGCTGGCTCCGCTGTGAACGGGACTCTCGCTGCTGTGTTGGATCCGCTTTGGACTGGACTCTCGTGACTGTGTTGGATCCATTATGGATTGAACTTTCACAGTATCATGTTAGACCCACTCGATATCCATTGCTTACCTCCTCTCCAAGGTTCTCATAGTCATCATTGTCACCGACGTCCCACTGGGTGTGAGTTTTCCTTGCCCTTATGTGGGCCTACCGAGGATGTCGTGGTGGTTTGTGCAGCCCTTTGAGACACTAGTGATTTAGGGCTATATAAGTAAACATTGATTGATTGATTGAATAATGTGAATGGTTGGGACCAAACTTTTTTTTTAAACTTAAAGCATAACATTTGGTTAAGTGGCAGCTCTTATCTTAAAACACTCTTAAATGGATGTATACTGTGTATTCACTTTTATTACTTTTTTTTTTTAAGGAAAATTCAGTTAATAGTGCATTAAATACACATAACAGTCATCTCAGTCGCCAGATTTTACTGTGTTTTCTTTTTTTTCTCATGAGCTGCATGCTAGTTTTTTAGGGTTTTGAGTTGCTTTCCTTTGTTTGCTGTTTCTTTCTGGCCAGCGCTCTTTTTGTTTGTTTGTTTGTTTGTTTGTTTGTTTTCATTTTTGTTTGACTTCCGGTTTTGGGTGACGTCTTGCAGTGATTTCATTACTGGTTTTGAGCAATGTTCTACACATATCCTGTTGATTAGTGATCAGAGGACTCACCTGCCTCTTATCACTAGTCAGGATGGTTTATCTGTCAGTGTGTCATACTCATTAATTATTCTATTGCAGGGGTGTCAAACTAATTTTAGACCGGAGCTACATTGAGAAAATTTCAGTTTAATTTTTATACTTAGCAAACTCATCCCGCGGGCCGGATTAAAGCCTGTTCGCGGGCTTGATCCGGCCCTTGGGCCGTACGTTTGACAGTCCTGGTCTATTGTGGCTATTGCTCACTCTGTGCCTTTTATATAGCTTTTTTTCATCAAGCTTCCTTATTACCTGCATGTCACTTCCTCTCTCTGCATTCTGGGGTCACACGACTACTGCCAAGCGATTTCCTGACATTTTTACATCGAACAGTAAATTAAAAAACGTAGCCACTGTTATTTTATAGTAAAATTCTGGCGACTGACATGGCAATTTTTTTTCCACAAACTACAGGGTAGTTTTCACAGTACATTAATGTAAATGGAAAACCAGTACTACTTTTATTTTTACAGTGAAAAAAAAGCTTTTTCTTGTAAAATGAACAGACTTTTTTACAGTCTGAAAAAAAACGTTGCAAAAGCAACTATTGTGTTACGTACGGTGGAGAAGAAGACGGCACTGAGGCAGGGGCCTCCTCTAGCCTGAGGCTCATTTATCAATACAATAAAATGACGTGTGTAATAAATCCAAACGTGTATGGTGTGACTATGTGGTACGTCCGGCTGGTGAGTTTTATTGTACGATGTTGAAGGTGCGTGTTGTGAGAGTTGTGGGAGTCCAGAAGGGGCAAGGCAGGCTCGGAGGTCCTTGGGTAAGCGAGAGGCCAGGGGCAGGAGCGAGGCGTCAGAGTCCGTGTAGGCGAGGACAGCTAGCGATGTGTTAGGCTTACTGTAAGTTGTGGCACTGGAACGCAGGACATGCTGGCTTATGAAGGACGTGGAACTCTCATCAGCAGCAGGTGTGTTGATTGCTGATTGTGTGCAGCCCCAGCAGGAGAGGAATGCCCATGGGCGTGTCCAGAGGCGTGCTCAGAGGAGCGCACGGCAGTCTGTGTGGCGGCAGGAGTTTTAGCCGTAACATATTGGCTGTCCAGTTTTACGTTTTTGAAGTTTTATTTTGTAGTAAGGTGTCCAGCTTTTTGTTATTCAGTACTAGCCCGACTTGCCGGTTCCTCTCTTCCTCTACGGAATAATGTTTATGTTAATTGTCCGTGTTAGTATTAGCATGTGATCTCCAGGAACAAGTCTGAATGAATAAAAAGTAGGACACCACGAGCCTAAAACAGAATTCCTCATGTTTCATATAGAAAGGCTGAGAAGAGGATGGTGTAAGTGAAGAAATAGTGAGAGGGTATTCTGGAAAGAAGTTGCAAAGGATAACAGGCTTAGCTCAGAGTGAAGAACACGTAAGGGCTTTAAGTTGATTGCAGGCTGTGACAAGGGAAGGGGCGAAGAGATCAAGCCTTCCAAGCACATCTGTAAGAGCTACACCCCCTGACAGCTCAAGTCACATTGCAGCTTAAAAAATATTGTCCATAGAAGATATGAACGGTGAATATATATCACCGCTGCACCAGAATATTTATCATTGGGAATAAAATGTCAGAACGGCGTGTGTACATTTGAATAGACTAACCAAAATTGCAGATGGTCTTTCTAAATGTCACACAGAATTCTACGATTTATATCAAGGCTTTTATATTCTCCACTGAGTGTGATGCACTATATATTGATGCAAATTTTTAATTGCACTTTCATGCCGGGTTCAACAGCTTTCCCTACCAATTCTCAACGGGCTGCCTCCAGTATCCACCTCACCTGCCTGTCTATTCTTGATGCATGATTCGGTGCTTTAAGGAGGTGGACTTGAATGCAGAGCTTCTTCAAAGCTACGCCACAGCAAACCCTTCACCTCACTGTTCAAATCCTACTCCTCTGTGTTTCGCTCATCTTGTCTCCTTCTTCACGCCCTCACCTCAGGTCTTGTTTTCAGCCAATTGTGGGGATTCTTTCAATGATTTGATGAATTACTGTCCACCCTGATCATCCATTTCTGCATGTTGGCGGGTCTATAATCGCAGCAGGGGGCATCAGAGTTGAGTGATGGTCTCAAGGCCATGTGTGACCGCTGTTGTTGGCTGTGACTGATGGAGCTTTAGAGGACGCGAAACAACGTCACTGCCTCAACAAATTACACGCCCTCACCAGCCCGACATCACAATATTTCCCCCTGTCCGGCTTTTCAAACATGAATTGTATTGGCAAGTTAAGCTGCATTGATTCGTTCTAAGTCTTGGAGTATGACCTCCTTTAAAACGGTCCCGCAAAATATTTGAAATATTGCAATAAAGCCAATTCACGCTAATTCAACAAATCATCTCGATTTATGTGGAGCCTCGCAACTTTATCCAACGCCCGCACATTTTGACCAAGCTGCGTCATTTTCCCGATAAAATTTGTCCTGCAGTGGGGCGCATGTCAACGGTCTAATTAAAACTTATGTTTGTTTCTTGTGTAGACAAAGCAAACACAACATCCATCCATCCATCCATTTTCTACCGCTTATTCCCTTTTGGGGTCGCGGGGGGCGCTGGCGCCTATCTCAGCTACAATCGGGCGGAAGGCGGGGTACACCCTGGACAAGTCACCACCTCATCGCAGGGCCAACACAGATAGACAGACAACATTCACACTCACATTCACACACTAGGGCCAATTTAGTGTTGCCAATCAACCTATCCCCAGGTGCATGTCTTTGGAGGTGGGAGGAAGCCGGAGTACCCGGAGGGAACCCACGCAGTCACGGGGAGAACATGCAAACTCCACACAGAAAGATCCCGAGCCTGGGTTTGAACCCAGGACTGCAGGACCTTCGTATTGTGAGGCAGACGCACTAACCCCTCTGCCACCGTGAAGCCCGCAGACACAACATGTGTCTGCTTTATAACGCTTAATTGCTCTGTGCTTAAAGGGGAACTGCACTTTTTTGGAATTTTGCCTATGGTTTACAATATTTTGGTACCGGTACTAAAATTATTTAGATAATTTTTGGTACTTTTCTAAATGAAGGGGACCACAAAAATTGCTTTATTTTGCACAAAAATCATACAGTACATTAAACATATGTTTCTTATCGCAAGTTTTTCCTTAAATAAAATAGTGAACATAAAAGACAACTTGTATTTTGGTAGTAAGTAAGCAAACAAAGGCTCCTAATTTAGCTGCTGACATATTTTGTAACATATTGTGTCATTTTCCATTCTATTAATTTGTCAAAATTATTAAGGACAAGTGGTAGAAATTGACTTATTAATCTACTTCTTCATTTACTGTTAATATCGGTTATCTTTCTCCTTTAACATGTTCTATCTACACTTCTGTTAAAATGTAATGATAATTTATTCTTCTGTTGTTTGATACTTCAATCAATCAATCAATCAATGTTTACTTATATAGCCCTAAATCACTAGTGTCTCAAAGGGCTGCACAAACCACTACGACATCCTCGGTAGGCCCACATAAGGGCAAAGAAAACTCACACCCAGTGGGACATCGGTGACAATAATGACCCAGTGGGACATCGGTGACAATGATGACTAAGAGAACCTTAGAGAGGAGGAAAGCAATGGATGTCGAGCGGGTCTAACATGATACTGTGAAAGTTCGATCCACAATGGATCCAACACAGTCGCGAGAGTCCAGTCCAAAGCGGATCCAACACAGCAGCGAGAGTCCCGTTCACAGCGGAGCCAGCAGGAAACCATCCCAAGCGGAGGCGGATCAGCATCGCAGAGATGTCCCCAGCCGATACACAGGCAAGCAGTTCATGGCCACCGGATCGGACCGGACCCCCTCCACAAGGGAGAGTGGGACATAGAAGAAAAAGAAAAGAAACGGGACCCCCGGGAATGACCAAAAGATACCCAGGAGTGAACCAGCGAAAGTGGGGGACAATTTGAGAAAAAGTTGGAACTTACTATTAGTTTTGGATGATACCACAAATTTTATCAATTCAATACCAAGTCTTTACAAGATCATAAATGGTCATATTTAGAGGCGGTATAGTACCGAATATGATTCATTAGTATCGAGGTACTACACTAATACCGGTATACCGTACAACTCTAGTTCACAATCATTATGAGAGACAAGAACACATGTCTTTTTTAAATTTTTTATCGTAAAAATGATTTAAAAAAACGCTTGAAAGATGGGAGTCAGTGTTGTAGCCTTCAAAGCCCTCTAAAACAACTTCAAACCCCTCCATCAACGTTTTATATACACGCTGCAAGTATATATATATATATGTATATATAATGTAATAACCGAAAGGTTCATAACAATATATAGTATGTTCAACATTTATCCGATTATGAAGTGCATTTTCATGTATCACACCTTAAATCCGAATACTTAATTTTGACATGCCTAGCATATACCGTAAACGGGAGTAGAAGAAGAAGAAGCAGTGACTTCCGCTGAAACGAACATGGCTCTGTGCATTTTTTACTTGTCCAACTTTGTAACGTTATCAATTTTTCTTTCTGTTCGCTACTTTTGTTTCACCTCTCTTTATGAAATGGAGCAGTTCTGTGCCCTCCATGTTGTAATATGGATAGGTTGCGAGCGTATTCATGTTAAGACATTATGCGTACAGTATGTGCCTGAGTTAGCACTTAGAGTAGCGGTAATGTGAATAGAACAACTCATTAAGATAACTGGATCGCTCCTTTTTTTGTTACATCGACACATGACACTCAAGACCATGCTTTTGTTATTGCTGTTTTCGGTTTTAGAGCAACAAATTCAACAGTATATAATACTATTCCTGTACATGTTGAATAGGGGGAGACAGAAGCAAATCAATCGGTTAGTTCCGAGAGTATTACATTTCAATCAACCACCAAAGTATAGCTCGCGTCGCAGATATGAACAGCGGGGGTCATTTCGACCTGGATTTCGGAAGATGTGTTTTCATGAGCTCCAATCTGAATGACAATCTGCATAAACCACCCGTCTCAATCAGAACAAAAGTTTGATCCGAACGTGTCAGAATAATCTGAATGGTGTGTTTAGCTAGTGATTCACTAGCTTTGTGCACATGGATAACATTTATTCGGATTAAAAGCCAAACCAAAATAAAAATGTTTCAAGTAAACACGCCGTTAGAAAAATTCTGAATCAATCAAGCTGGTTCAAATAAAAAATTAATTCCGATCGAGACGGTGGTTTAAAACACATCTTTTGAAATTTGGGTTGGAATTATCCTTGTTAGAGATATATGTCAGATATAATTTGGTGGCGAAGCGAGGACTGAATTTAATAGTCTTGGATTGAAACGAATGTCTTGCTGCTGTCTCTCCCATTCAACATGTACAGAAGGAGTGTTATACATACTGTTGAGTTTGTTACTTTAAAACCGAGACTAGCAAAAAAAAAAAAGTGTCTGGAGTGTCAATTGTCGATGTAACAATAAAAGATCGGTGCGCCATCTTCAGTAATGCGGACGTTGTACCGATCCGTTGTGGTGAAGAACTGGAGGCCGGTTCCAAACCAGAACCATTTTTCGATTCCCATCTCGAGTACTGAATGTTTGTTTTCTTGGTTTACTTTCCTATTCAGTTTTGCACTTTTGAACAATATGTCATAACTAATAAAAATATTGAAACATGTTTGTAGACCCTTTTTTTTTTTCATCAATCCAACAAAACAATATAGAGCAATACCATAACAATGCAATCCAATTCAAAACCAAACCTGACCCAGCAACATTCAGAAATGCAATAAACAGAGCAATTGAGAGGAGACACAAACACGACACAGAACAAACCAAAAGTAGTGAAACATAAATTAATATCATCAAAAACATCAATCAATCAATCAATGTTTACTTATAGAGCCCTAAATCACTAGTGTCTCAAAGGGCTGCACAAACCACCACGACATCCTCGGTAGGCCCACATAAGGGCAAGGAAAACTCACACCCAGTGGGACGTCGGTGACAATGATGACTATGAAAACCTTGGAGAGGAGGAAAGCAATGGATGTCGAGCGGGTCTAACATGATACTGTGAAAGTTCAATCCATAATGGATCCAACACAGTCGCGAGAGTCCAGTCCAAAGCGGATCCAACACAGCAGCGAGAGTCCCGTTCACAGCGGAGCCAGCAGGAAACCATCCCAAGCGGAGGCGGATCAACAGTATCAATATTAGTTATAATTTCAGCATAGCAGTGATTAAAAATCCCTCATTGACATTATCATTAGACATTTATAAACATTAAAAAAAAAAAAACAATAGTGTCACAGTGGCTTACACTTGCATCGCATCTCATAAGCTTGACAACACACTGTGTCCAATGTTTTCACAAAGATGAAATAAGTCATATTTTTGGTTTGTTTAATAGTTAAAACAAATTGACATTATTGCAATCAGTTGATAAAACATTGTCCTTATAATTATAAAAGCTTGATAAAAAAAATATACTACTCTGCTAGCATGTCAGCAGACTGGGGTAGATCCTGCTGAAATCTATGTATTGAATGAATACAGAATCCTTTTGAATCGGAAAGATATCGTTTTTGAATCAAGAATCGCGTTGAATCGAAAAAAATCAATATATAATCGAATCACGACCCCATCCATCCATTTTCTACTGCTTAATCCCTTTTGGGGTCGCGGGGGGGGCACTGGCGCCTATCTCAGCTACAATCGGGCGGAAGGCGGGGTACACCCTGGACAAGTCGCCACCTCATCGCAGGGCCAACACAGATAGACAGACAACATTCACACACTAGGGCCAATTTAGTGTTGCCAATCAACCTATCCCCAGGTGCATGTCTTTGGAAGTGGGAGGAAGCCGGAGTACCCGGAGGGAACCCACGCAGTCACGGGGAGAACATGCAAACTCCACACAGGAAGATCCCGAGCCTGGATTTGAACCCAGGAGTGCAGAACTTCGTATTGTGAGGCAGACGCACTAACCCCTCTGCCACCGTGAAGCCCCGAATCACGACCCCCAGAATCAATATTGAGTCGAATCGTGGGACACCCAAAGATTTGCGGCCCTAGTAGACCCCTAACCTCTAGCTCATGGATGGTTTCGGTTTCCCGGACCCCAGTTTTAGAACCCCTGTGTTAAAAACCATAACAAAAGTAACTCCATGAACTTTCATTTGTTGAACAAAACAAGACCGACCACGCAGAGGTAAATACCTATCTAGAAATAAATATGTGATTGTGTTTAAACCCCCCAAAAGCAGCGCCTGCATCTGGGAAGTCAATACAAATGGACTCTGATCCACATTTAGTCAACCAAATTAAATTAAACCCCCAGCCAGACTCAAGATCACGAAAGAAGCATAAGGAATCAAGACCGGTGTCTACAATCATAATAGGAATGCGCTTTAATTCTATGTTAATTAAATGGAGATATCCCTGATTGGGAGAGCGAGTCCTTGTGTTGCCAGGAAACTTCCAGTCGAGTAAGAAAACCTCTAAACTGGATTTGGCTTGTGTTTAACCAATAACTCATCCTCTACTGCAAACAGTCTGGTGCAGGTTTACTTAGGATGTCTGTCAGCTGAGAGATAGTACCTTGCAAACAAGCACTTAATATTTCAAATGTTCGATATCCTCGATGGGAGGATGAGCTTTCACTTATATATCTGTACATTCTTACATTAGATAGTACTTTATTTATTCCGTCAGGAGAGTTCCTTCAGGAAAATTAAAATTTTCAGCACAATCCCATTCAAGATCAGACAAACATTACAGGGAGACAGAACAGGATCGCTGACGGGTCTGCCGGCTTCCAGCGCCCCTTACAAAAAAGATGAGATACAGGTAAACAACGGGTGGGGATGGGAGAAAAAAAAATAGAAGATTAAAATAAAATAAAATTAAAAATCGGTCTTAGCCTGGGCCCTGGAGAGGGGGTGCAGACTGAGGCCAAGGGGAAAAAAAACAACTCATAGCTATAGTACACATCCCTCTTACATGTGTGTAAGAGGGAAACATCAAACATCAAAGAACACAGAGGACATTAAAGACATTAAAGCAGCAGATACAAGCAGACATTTCTACATGAATTAGAACAAATAACTGGCCACTCGTGCCTTCTCACTACCTCACTGGGCCCCATTATACCGACTCGTGGGACACGTGGGTGGAGGTGTGGGATGCCTTTATGTGTCAAGGAGTGTGAAACGGCCCTGCTTTTAAATTTCCACATTGCACAAAGAGCTAAATCTTTCCATGTTGATCGGATTATTATTTTCTTGTCTTTTAACGAAAAACTCATTATATGAAATGCCCGGGGCCCGTGGACGTTTCTGCACTACGGTGCTGCGAGAGCTCAGACAAACACACAATGGACACAGTAACTAGGGTTGTACAGTATACCGGTTCTAGTAAAGTACTGCGATACTGATGAATCATATTTGGTACTATACCGCCTTAGAAAAGTACCGGTCCACCGCCCCCCCCCCCCCCCCCCCCCCCCCCCACGTCCCCGTCATCGTCAAATCATGTCATGTCACGGCGTGGCGCAGTGGGAGAGTGGCCGTGCGCAACCCGAGGGTCACTGGTTCAAATCCCACCTAGAACCAACCTCGTCAAGTCCGTTGTGTCCTGAGCAAGACACTTCACCCTTGCTCCTGATGGGTGCTGGTTGGCGCCTTGCATGGCAGCTCCCTCCATCAGTGTGTGAATGTGTGTGTGAATGGGTAAATGTGGAAGTAGTGTCAAAGCGCTTTGAGTACCTTGAAGGTAGAAAAGCGCTATACAAGTACAACCCATTTATCATTTATTTATTGCTGGTTTTCGAGCAGAAGAGCATGTTCTGCGGACTTACAAACAGACACAGTGTGTCGACAGAAAAGGGCGAACGGACGCATTTTGGACAAAAAACTTGAGATAAAGGTGAAATTATAACACTGAAGCACCCTTAGGAAGAGGTGCTTTAAGACACGGCTAGCTAGCTCATGGCTAAACTAAAGTTTAGCAGTTTTTTAGCTACTTCTAAATCACTAATCCTCGACGATAAATAAAGTAAGTTTCTAACAAGTATCATCCCTGCAGGACGAGGAATAGCTAAACATGTTTCACTACACACCGTAGCTCACCGGCGTCAAAAGGTAAACGAACGCCACTGGTGAATCTACACCGAACATTTGCTGTAATGATACCAAGTACAGGTGCGTATTGAGTCGAAACTGCTATGATTATGAATGAAATAGAATAGAATAGAGTTTTTTAGCTACTTCTAAATCACTAATCCTCGACGATAAATAAAGTAAGTTTCTAACAAGTATCATCCCTGCAGGACGAGGAATAGCTAAACATGTTTCACTACACACCGTAGCTCACGTCAAAAGGTAAACGAACGCCACTGGTGAATCTACACCGAACATCCGCTGTAATGATACCAAGTACAGGTGCGTATTGAGTCGAAACTGCTATGATTATGAATGAAATAGAATAGAATAGAGTTTTTTAGCTACTTCTAAATCACTAATCCTCGACGATAAATAAAGTACGTTTCTTACAAGTATCATCCCTGCAGGACGAGGAATAGCTAAACATGTTTCACTACACACCGTAGCTCACGTCAAAAGGTAAACGAACGCCACTGGTGAATCTGCACCGAACATTTGCTGTAATGATACCAAGTACAGGTGCGTATTGAGTCGAAACTGCTATGATTATGAATGAAATAGAATAGAATAGAGTTTTTTAGCTACTTCTAAATCACTAATCTTCGACGATAAATAAAGTAAGTTTCTAACAAGTATCATCCCTGCAGGACGAGGAATAGCTAAACATGTTTCACTACACACCGTAGCTCACCGGCGTCAAAAGGTAAACGAACGCCACTGGTGAATCTACACCGAACATCCGCTGTAATGATACCAAGTACAGGTGCGTATTGAGTCGAAACTGCTATGATTATGAATGAAATAGAATAGAATAGAGTTGTTTAGCTACTTCTAAATCACTAATCCTCGACGATAAATAAAGTACGTTTCTTACAAGTATCATCCCTGCAGGACGAGGAATAGCTAAACATGTCTCACTACACACCGTAGCTCACGTCAAAAGGTAAACGAACGCCACTGGTGAATCTGCACCGAACATTTGCTGTAATGATACCAAGTACAGGTGCGTATTGAGTCGAAACTGCTATGATTATGAATGAAATAGAATAGAATAGAGTTTTTTAGCTACTTCTAAATCACTAATCCTCGACGATAAATAAAGTAAGTTTCTAACAAGTATCATCCCTGCAGGACGAGGAATAGCTAAACATGTTTCACTACACACCGTAGCTCACGTCAAAAGGTAAACGAACGCCACTGGTGAATCTACACCGAACATTTGCTGTAATGATACCAAGTACAGGTGCGTATTGAGTCGAAACTGCTATGATTATGAATGAAATAGAATAGAATAGAGTTTTTTTAGCTACTTCTAAATCACTAATCCTCGACGATAAATAAAGTAAGTTTCTAACAAGTATCATCCCTGCAGGACGAGGAATAGCTAAACATGTTTCACTGCACACCGTAGCTCACGTCAAAAGGTAAACGAACGCCACTGGTGAATCTACACCGAACATCCGCTGTAATGATACCAAGTACAGGTGCGTATTGAGTCGAAACTGCTATGATTATGAATGAAATAGAATAGAATAGAGTTTTTTAGGTACTTCTAAATCACTAATCCTCGACGATAAATAAAGTAAGTTTCTAACAAGTATCATCCCTGCAGGACGAGGAATAGCTAAACATGTTTCACTACACACCGTAGCTCACGTCAAAAGGTAAACGAACGCCACTGGTGAATCTACACCGAACATCCGCTGTAATGATACCAAGTACAGGTGCGTATTGAGTCGAAACTGCTATGATTATGAATGAAATAGAATAGAATAGTGTTTTTTAGCTACTTGTAAATCACTAATCCTCGACGATAAATAAAGTACGTTTCTTACAAGTATCATCCCTGCAGGACGAGGAATAGCTAAACATGTTTCACTACACACCGTAGCTCACCGGCGTCAAAACGTAAACGGACGTCACTGGTGAATCTACACCGAACATCCGCTGTAATGATACCAAGTACAGGTGCGTATTGAGTCGAAACTGCTATGATTATGAATGAAATAGAATAGAATAGAGTTGTTTAGCTACTTCTAAATCACTAATCCTCGACGATAAATAAAGTACGTTTCTTACAAGTATCATCCCTGCAGGACGAGGAATAGCTAAACATGTTTCACTACACACCGTAGCTCACCGGCGTCAAAAGGTAAACGAACGCCACTGGTAAATCTACACCGAACATTTGCTGTAATGATACCAAGTACAGGTGCGTATTGAGTCGAAACTGCTATGATTATGAATGAAATAGAATAGAATAGAGTTTTTTAGCTACTTCTAAATCACTAATCCTCGACGATAAATAAAGTAAGTTTCTAACAAGTATCATCCCTGCAGGACGAGGAATAGCTAAACATGTTTCACTACACACCGTAGCTCACCGGCGTCAAAAGGTAAACGAACGCCACTGGTGAATCTACACCGAACATCCGCTGTAATGATACCAAGTACAGGTGCGTATTGAGTCGAAACTGCTATGATTATGAATGAAATAGAATAGAATAGAGTTTTTTAGCTACTTCTAAATCACTATTCCTCGACGATAAATAAAGTAAGTTTCTTACAAGTATCATCCCTGCAGGACGAGGAATAGCTAAACATGTTTCACTACACACCGTAGCTCACCGGCGTCAAAAGGTAAACGAACGCCACTGGTGAATCTACACCGAACATCCGCTGTAATGATACCAAGTACAGGTGCGTATTGAGTCGAAACTGCTATGATTATGAATGAAATAGAATAGAATAGAGTTTTTTAGCTACTTCTAAATCACTATTCCTCGACGATAAATAAAGTAAGTTTCTTACAAGTATCATCCCTGCAGGACGAGGAATAGCTAAACATGTTTCACTACACACCGTAGCTCACCGGCGTCAAAAGGTAAA